>NW_001813978.1:1424659-1429719 GCF_000149585.1 Histoplasma mississippiense
AAAAGATGGCTTTTTTATCCACAGACATATCCTGTACGAGAAGATTAGATGGGAAACTGCGCATATGAATCGAGAGAAAAGTACAAGCATTTGCTGCGGTCTCAAACATAAATATGCTCACTATACTGCTTTCGCAATGCGGACAAATGTATCTTTTCAAATAATAAATTGGGAATCCGAAAACCAAAGTCAAAGTTTGTTTGTCTCTCATTCCTCCTATCCCAACACATTCTCTGCTTTCGAAACTGGCGAGCGTTTGATCTTAGTAAACAAGTTCTTTTAACTACCTTTTACGAAGATTCGGGGAGCTTTGTCGCGCATGTTCTTACCATTAAGGCCAGTGTTATCGGGTTCGATAAAGGTCTTCTGAACCTTCCCGTCTTCGATCACTAAAACATAGCGCTTGCTCCTGTGGTTGCCGAAAATTGAGCTCGCATCAAAGTCTAGATCCAGAGCCTTGGTAAACTCTCCATTTGCATCTCCCAGGAATCGGATCTACAATGTTTTAGTAAATTTTGTCTATAGCAAAGAACATTATGCAGCTAGCACGTTGCATAACTTATAAGAGATGTGGAAAATACTACATACCCCGCTCTTCTGCTCTGGGTCAATCACCTTAGACCACGCGCCAGTCCTATTCAATGTAGCCGCGAAGCTGTCAATTATCCATGGAGTTGCTTACCAACAGAAAGTTTGAGCGGGTAGTAAACTGGGGAGAGATCGTCTCCTCTCCTTTTCATGTTGAGGTGCACGGGAATGAAATGGCTTGCTTACACAAATGCATCATTGACAGACACCACGAATACTTTGCCGGCACCCGTCAGCTTCGGATGGTTGGCGAAGCCGGGAACATATGCGGCGGAACATGCGGGGCCTTTTCGATATATTTATTAGACAAAAGCTAGTTGAGAGTAAAATATAAAAGACCAGTAACAAAGGGATTATCACTGTTTCCGTATTCAATCAATAGAAAGACTAAACATCGGTTTCCATCCAGGTCGGGTGCAATTGATCCGTATAATCCGCTGGAGAGATGACACCTGAAACAAATCAAAAAAGCAGCCGGGGAAAATATGCTTACTAAATGCACCTGGACTTCCGATGATCAAACCTTTCCCTTCCTTTAACTCCTTTGCCAAATTGACCTTGTTGCCAGGTGAGTTCTCGGTTAGCACCTCAAGGTCTGGCAATCTATCTCCAACCTTGACGAAGGAAGGCCTTGTGCTGTGGAATAGCGCCGCACGGCGACTATCGCGGATAATTGCAGTGGCAGCGGAACGCCTGGTTGCGAACATGGTGAATAGCGGAGTGGATAATAGGTATATTAGCTTCTGACTACTGTTAGATATTGACAATGGTAGTTCCTAACCGTGAAATGTTGGGGGCTAGATTAGAGGTTTGTTGATCACAACCATGGGTTTGTGTCGGGACTAACGTCATCTGTGCAACCTCATCCTATTTCAAAATACGAACACACGCCGCAATTCACAGCGACGACACTTTGTACAGTTACAGAAATTTGATGTCTTAATATCTTGAGCAGACTCCATGTTACTGAAACATGTACAAAATACCCCTTCCCACCTTCATGAGGAGAGCTCCCTTTTTTGACTTTGTGATTTATCAATTTGGAATCACCGGGTGACCTGTCTAATTGACCGACTGCTTCACACCCTCTCTTGTGCCAGCCAGCCTTGCGCATTGGGAGAGTGGCTATCCTGCATGACATGAGGGTTGTGATTGTCGATGCATCGATACGGGTAGAGTTGGACGGTCTGATTCCTCATGTCCTGTGCCACTTCGCTTGGTGACTCTGTACAATATGCTGTACATGTCCAGTATCAGTGAAGCCGAGAACGTCAAAGAACACCCTAAGGATACCCAAACGCAAGATACCGCCTCAGCCATAGCCTGGTTGAAAAATGCCAATCCAGATATCAGGGTCTATCAAACTCTATATCGATTGGCAGACCCTAGTCGTGGATTGGTCCGAGCTATTGCGGCAACTGCTTCTGTCTGGACACAGTCTTAATTTTCTCCTCATCGAGACGATCATGCCATGTCTTAACCTATATGATCTCGCGGAAGGGCGCCAATTCTGCAAAGGAAACCAGCAGCACAGATATCAGCGAAATTAGAAAAGCTCTACTAGGTTGGAATTGTACCATTCTCTTTCCAATGCAATCTCCCGAGCAAAACGTGGTGCGGAGTTTTGTATCCTCGTTTCTACCGAGTGCTAAAAAACCTATTTGTTGCGCACATCGTGTTTAGGAACATGGGCTGTATCGAGAGGATTGTTGCAGCAACGACCGTTACACCAACATGACTATGGCCGTGTGGTATCAGGTTGGAGATCCTATCTTATGCGGCCAATCTTAGGGACCTTTCCAGATAAACAAGGCATCAGGGCTCCTATGTTTAAACGGCAACGCCAGTGGCTGAACGATAAGACAAGTAGACCTCACAGATTGGCCGTCCCGTGTTCCTTGCGTCTTTCTGCCATCTCCAAGAAGGCTTAATCGGTTTGGAAATCAATGTCGCTAACGCAATCGCGGAGATCAAGTAAACGATACGCGCCCACATTTTCTTCTCTCCTTCGCCCCCTGTTTTCAGCCTCCATTATCCAATATCCCGCTCATAGTAATTTTTTCTTTATCTCCTTCTCAAACTTTTGGAACGAATTGAATAAACGAAAACAAGAGCAATGAGGAATTAATGGAAGAGATTTTCCGCTCAGTCCTGGAGGGGAAAGAACAAACAATATTTTATAAATCGATATAGAAAATATTCACTCATGACAGGAAATAAATGAGTGGGTTTTTGACCATTTTCTTGCTTTTTCGCCTTGTTTAGTGGCCACACGGACCTACCACCCATGCAAAACCACTTGATTTGATCAACCAGCCACTTTTCCACCCACACCATCCTCGATCGTTCAAAAATTTCCTTATCTCGGCACATGATACTGCAGCACGGTGTAGGGTGCATGGAGCTCTGTGCAGAGATCCAAAACGATCATTATTTCCTTTCGAGGGAATAATGGAGGGTCAAGAGAGAATGATCATTGAGTCGACCACTCTGCTTGTGTTAGATGGTCTGTTTCCTTGAAACTGCTTACCTAGATGTCTACGTTACATGACATCCTGTGCATGCATGAACTATTAATGACATCATTGTGCATGCGGTGGTTTGTACATAAGTTGTACAGACGTTCTGCAGCTGGTATGCTCGTGCTGAAAATTTCGGAAGAATCTGAGTACGTGTATTTCCATGCAAAGCGTCCCCAAGCGTCCCAAGTGCCATGATATAA
The DNA here is from genome assembly GCF_000149585.1 of Histoplasma mississippiense. NCBI lineage: Eukaryota > Fungi > Ascomycota > Eurotiomycetes > Onygenales > Ajellomycetaceae > Histoplasma > Histoplasma mississippiense. Next base: position 1,427,970 of record NW_001813978.1, read on the forward strand.
AATGTGGTGAATGACGCATCATAAGCGCTCCTCAGGGACATACACTCGCTCTCGGCTTCCATTGCATCAATGCAGCGCATAGCCTTGAAAAATAATCCTGCAATTGCATGTACAGATTAATACCATTCTTTACTTCCAGGACCATTCTGTTATCGATCTATTAGGTGCAATTGCAATGTAGTAGTACATGTAAATGTGCATGTACAGGCACTTACCCCTACAGGCGGCTTGCTCTCTTGTATCCACCTTTCAGGATGCAGGTACATACAGATTGCGCTATCTCTGTCTCATTACAACATGAAGATCCACTTTGTTTGGATGATGGTGACCGTGGACTTTTCCATCTCCCATGTTACCGTATGATACCCGCCGCATTTTCATATCGACCATACCTCTCACAAACGCTAGCAGACAGCTTTCTAGCCACTCAAGACATTCAATTTAAGCCGGAATAAAACTCCCCCAAAAACAAGCAAGTAGGGAAAGTGGAGAGGGGATAGACAATATGCGACCCTCCCCATCCGTGCCGTTCCCCTTGATCATGCCGCCCCACCCGCCTCTCTGGGTTATGTACATGTAATCTCTTTCCCCGGAATTTAGTCGTTTGATGTATTTTCATCCAGCTAGGGAGAACCCTAGCTGCTTAACTACTAGTACTTTGGGTGTCAATTCGGATCCAGGAGGAGGGTGAACGGCGCCTCTCCTATGACGCCGAGACATATATTATCAGGTTAGGTCAGGTCCAGGGCCGGTTCATATGTGGCTCCTTGCCTATAAGAGCAGCGAAATAAGATTGGAAGTTATTTCAACGCCTCATCGCAGTCCGTACCTTGTGCGAAGAGGATGGGAGAGGAAAATTAAGTAGGGTACTGTACATACATAGATCAACAGAGCAGGTGAAGTTTTGGTTTTCTTCTTACTTTTTCTATTTCCACCCCCCCCTTTCCTCCCTTCCTCCTCCGCAATCCCCAACAAACCGGCCCCAACGCAGACCTCGGGCCTCTTCATAGTCCCGTAGTTCATGTATGATGTATGTACGTATGCACGGTATGTTGACTTAGTAAACTGTGAACAGCGGGATAAGGAATCCATGAATGATTTAGTATTGGTGTCCGTTATTTTTACTTTTATGGTCCTCATTTTGCTTATATATAATTTTGCATTGAAAAGCCGGGGATGGTTTACGGTATTGTACTGTACTACTCCTGCACACTGTGATGGCGTTCATGTATTTTTATTTTTATTTTTTTATTTTTTTTATTTTATTTTATTATTTTTTTTTCGATTCGTTGTTTTGAACATTCTTTTATTATAATAGTATCACTGTCTCTTTCTCTTGAAAAAAAATTTGATTAATTGATTGATTGTTGGCACCTCTGTTGGTACCTCTACTGGACTGCCCCTGTGTTCTGCTCAGCATTTGACCTCCGCGGTCATATTCACTCCTTTTTGTTTACAGAACACTCAAAGTACATAGGTAGATAACAACAATAACAACAACAGTGTCAAGTTGATTAGTTACCAACATTAATTATTAAACCTGATTCTCCTAGGTGTAGTTACCCTTCTGAAAAACCAGACAACCGCCAGGGGGCGAACGAAGGAGGTCACTCCTCCCACGCAATCTGGCAGGAGGGCAGCGGGTCTTAACAGCATGTGTACAACTCCTCCTCTTTCTAATTGGCCATCGGAGGGAAAAGAAAAATATTGACACCCCTTTTACCGCTGAGGAGAAGCTCAAGCCTGTCTG
>NW_001813978.1:1430138-1435970 GCF_000149585.1 Histoplasma mississippiense
GAGCTCAAATAGTCCTTCAGGATTGCATCTTGCTTGTTTTGCGTTGATTGTGCTCAGGCATCCACTTCAGATTCGACTTCGGAGTCGGCTTCAGGGTCAGGTTCAGGTTCAGGTTCAAAGATTCGGGTTCAGCTAAGCCTGTGAAGCGGGAAAATTCTCCGTCCCGTCCCTTTCAACCTTCAATTCATGATGTTTTGCTTGGCTGCTGATTGTTTTTTAGATTGTCGTTATTATTTTGGGCCTTCAGGGAGCCTTCTGTGTGTTTCTTGATATCAACTTTTTACCGTTTTTGATTCAGGGTTAGATTCTTGGTGGGTTGACTATGACGACGACGATATGATGATGATATGATAATGTTGGGAGTTATGCTGATGATCATGATCCTAATATTTCTAGGTACGATGGATGCATGACGAATTGATTGATAGGATACTTACTGTAGGAGGGAAATTTTGTATCCATGCCGTCGCTTCAACGTTCCCAACAATTTACTAGTAGTTTTCATGCACTTTGCCCAAGCTAATCATAACAGGTGTGAGTGGTAGTTCGATAAAATCCAGTTCGTGATTGTTAGTGTTATTGTAGTTGTTGTGTCTCCCTCAGTTTTTGACTGGGCCTTGGGATCTATATGATGTTTCTATCCAATATGCAGACGCATGTGTCCGGGTGCGAAAACACTACAACGTACATACAACATACATTACCCGATCTGCAAGAGCTGGTTTTGATGAATCGAGACTCCAGAAGTATTGAGTTTCGGATGAACGAACATCAGGGCGATCTTCAGCCCTAACGCTCACTTTTATTATTTATTCAGTGCTAGAGCGAATCAAGTAAAAACCCGGAATTGGCGGGCTACATTCACCTGCTCGAGGGAGGTTATGGTACCTATCAAATGTTCCACCGGTGTTTCGGAGACTCCTCGGGACGAAATGGACCGCGGTTGCGAGATACATATGGAAACAAGTAACCAAGTAACTACATGACCTAGGAAAAAAGAAACCCAAACCGAGATTTGACGGCACGCAGAGCGGCGCATGCATCCCATTCCTCCTGTCTTAGTTGATGCTGATGGAACGATTTTGGCATCTAATGGCGCGAAGACTTGCAGGAAAAAGCTAGCTATCCCCAAGGTCCTTTTCAATCTTGATAGCTACTAGTTAGTGATGTATATCGAATGAGTAGTACCATGCCCTTGGTGTCTCAAAAGAAGCTGTCAACTTCCAATCAATTGCTAGACGCTTCGTATGGATATAGATCTCGAGACAACCAAGCTTCGCGTCTATTACGCTGCAATATTACTTCTTCCTCCCCAACCCTCGAGACGAAGCCGGTTAGTTAATTACAGATCATATTCGCTTCTTTGCCTGCCAAACACCTTTCGGCTCGGTTTGTCCCTTCTCCAACCCTTCAGACCTAGAAACCCGTTCTCGGGTTGATTTAAAAGAGCCTCGTTTATATCAAGTAACGCCTCCATCCGTATGTATATAGATTGGCTATAGTAAGGTGGATTGCCTGGAGTCACATAACTCTGGGGTTGGAGTGTTAACATTGAAGGGGAGCCACAAAAGAAAACGCCAAGCAAGTCATTTTTTTCTTTCTTTCTTTCTTATCTTTCTTTTTTTCTTTTTCTTCTTTTTTTTTTTTTCGAACAGCCGGCTTGATCTACCTACCTCATGTAGATTCAAATAATGATGAACCATAGAAAAAAGAAAACCAGGGACAAGAAAGTTTTCCTTTTCACTCCTCCTTTTTTCATTTCTTTTTCCTCTGAAGGTTGAATCAAGTACGGAACACGAATCAATGGTGGTTATCACCGGAACATAATAATCTTGCTGCTTGATTCCCCCTCCTCTTCCCTTTTAATTTTTCGTATTGATAGATAGATGGCATTGTTTTTCGCCATCAGTTTCGGAACACGGGTCAAGCCCGTCTCATATTCCGTTATGGAGTACTCCGTAGCCGGGTCATTGATACCGACCGAAGTTTGCAATTTGATGTATTAGTAGGACATCGTCGTTGGTTCCGAGGAAGAGGTAAAATTCTTTACAGCTAGTTAACTAACCGGGCTACTAAACGGCAGTATGACAATAATATAACCATCATATAATACTATGCGATACTAAGGATGGAAAATAATTGGTGGCGGGAGAAATGGGGAACTGCCGGTGCAGACATGTATTCTATATGGAGTAACTTTAACTCTGGGATAAAAAGCACCTGAATCCTAAGAGGCGAAAAAAAGCAGAAGACCGAGAGAGAGTTATTTTTTATTGTACGCCGATACCGCAGGAGTATTGTTGAGGCGGCCGCAAGGTCAAGTTCTTGGGTCGTTGTCACGCTGCGATCTTTCATGAGGACTTATTGTTGCTGTAATTAATAATGACATTATCAACAATTATATCCTGTACTGGTATTCTTCGAGTTCTTCAGCGCTGTTTTATTTGAGTTTTCCCCATCTCATATCCTCCCTGCTATTGCATTAGTTAGCTAGTCAAGACTAGTTTCGGTGGTTAGTTTCTGTTCTCAATATTTCTATTCGCCCCATCACCCGTCCATGCGTCCGTCCTCTCTCTCTCTCGCGACTGCCAGCATTCCCCCAACCATTGTCCCCTCGTCGGTTGCTGTCCTCCTCAGTCCCCTCCGCCGTCTGCTCTATTTCCGCTCTCTTTTGCAGCGCTGTTCGGCAAAACACCCATCTAAATCTTTTCGACCTTCCCGATATCCCCTGCGGAATTGCGAACGGACGGAACAACCTCAGTAATCTTACACATGTCTGGCTGGGCTGGCGCAATAGCCAGTAAACTAGTAATAATAACCACCAAGCCCTTCTCCATCACAGCTGGTGGGGAGCTTTGAGGCAGCGCTGTCGCAAGTTCATCGTTCAGTCATCCCCTCCCCTTCGTTCATCCTTTGCTCCCCAATGCCCGCCAGTGCTATCAACAATCCTTCCTCCCGTCCTATTCTTTACCGTTGCACCACCTCCTCCACCACCACAGCCACCAACGTTACCTCCACCGTTATTGATCCCATCCCCATCCGCATCCCCATCCCCAAACTGCAGCCGACTTATCAAAATCCCCCCGTTCACTCCGCTGCCTGTCCACCTCGATATCGTCGGTCCCCCGGCAAGGCTCTGTTTCCATTGCAGTCAACTCCAGCCGCAACAGCAGAAGCAGATACATAGATTTAGCTACTATCATTCTACCTCCCACCCTCCCCTCCCTCCTCCTCCTCCTCCTTTCCCCATTCCTCTCTCTCACTCTCCTCCACACTGCCCTCTCATCCTCTAACCCTGATGAGGCTCGGGGCGCTGTGAGTCCCTGTCGCTGTCCGAAAATACCTATACACGGTGACATCTGGTTGGTAACTCTCCAATCAGCGGTTCCGACATCTTCTTACCTTCGCCATCACCAAAAAAAAAAAAAAAATAAAATAAAATAAATAAATAAATAAATAAATAAAAGAAAAAAAGAACAAGAAAAAGAAAAAGAAAGCTGCTATTTACCGTCTAACACTCTCAGGCACCAAGCCTCCAAAACTCGCTTCTTTCTCTTCTCTCGTTCTCCACTCCCGCGCTTCCTCCGCCTTCATCCCTCCGCCATCTTCTCTCTCTATCCTTTCACTTTCTCTTCTCTCCACCTTCCACAACATTTCCTTACCTTCGTTTTGGGAAGATTTAAATTCTTTCGTTTGTCCTCTCACCCCTTGGGGCTTATTTGCAGGGCTCTTTGATTTTAGCCAATTTGTTTGTTCAATTTTTGTTCCGGTTTTTTTTTCTTTTTCCCTCCTACTTTCGTTCCTATTGTTTGTCCCGATCTTATCTCCACGAGGCCCAGAACCTTTCACCCTCACCCACCCTCTTTGAGGATAGATTGTGTAAAAAAAAAAAAAAAATAACAAAATTCTCCCGCCGCATCATAATACTTTAAAACAAAACATGGCACTGGAGAGTAGTACCCCAACAGGTGGTGGTGCTCCTGCAGGTAACTCCAGCGATTTTGTAAGATTTTCCTCCCTTTCCCACACTTCCTGTATGGGACGTCTTATTTGCCGTTCTGTCTAATTGCGAAATGATGCATCGCTAACTCTTCCTCTTTTTTTTAAATTCACAGGTCCGAAAGCTCTACAAGTAATAACCCTTTTCCCTTCTTCCCCCCTTCCCCTACCAGAATCCTTGACGACCTTGTCCTACGGATCGCATGCAGAGAGAGTTATAGTTGTATGAGTTGTGGATGCTATCCAGTGTAGTTTCTGACAATGTCTCTGTTGGTAGAATGCTCGAGGATCCGTCGTACTCGCAAATTGTTCGCTGGGGAGACGACAATGACAGCTTTGTCGTATTAGAGGTAAGGCGGACATCTACACCCCATTTTCGTTCTGGCTCGGCGGTCGATAAAGCCCAGTATGCATACGCAATAGTGATTAACGACTCCCATATTTTCTAGTGCGAAAAATTCACCAAATCAATACTTCCGAAGCACTTCAAACATAGTAATTTTGCGAGCTTCGTCCGACAACTCAACAAGTACGACTTCCATAAAGTCCGCCAAAATAATGAAGAGTCTGGTCAATCACCCTACGGACCCAATGTAAGCATTCCCTCCCTTCCAAATCAATGAATTATCCCGTCCCCGTGCATCCTTAATGCACATCAATATTAACAATCTGGTTTTCTTCTAGGCTTGGGAGTTCAAGCACCCCGAGTTCAAGGCCAACAACAAAGAATCGTTGGATAATATTCGGAGGAAAGCCCCAGCGCCACGAAAACCCGCCCAGTTGAACGAGGAAACATTCCATACCCAACAGTTCGACATGCTGAACCAGCAACTTGTAGCTCAGGCCCAGCAGTTTCAACAGTTAAGCGATCGTTTCTCACAATTGGCTTTGGAAAATCAAATGATGCAAACTGAAGTCCGGAGAGTTCAGAAATCTATGTTAAGCCACGAGCAGGTTCTCCACTACATGATGAACTACCTGCATGGCGTCGATGCACGACACAAACGAGAGAGCAGACCACAGGTGTCGTTCCAGGGGACCACCGGGCCAGACTTAAGCCCTTCCCAAGTTGCACCGGCTGAAGAGGAGGCGGCCTCTCCTTTACAGCAAGCCAGCAAAATTCTGAGCGAGCTGAGCAACGAAATCCAAATGAACTTGGGTAGTCTGGAATCTATGACCGACATTCAAAGTCGGCTTCCCGGAGCCGCCCCCACGCCGCCTCTTGATCAGACTCAGCGGAATGGAACGATAAGGCCTCCCACTTCCTCTGGCTCCACATCGTCACTGGGATATTCTAAGCTAAATGGCGAACTGGAACAGCTGGTTTATCCTGTTGGTGCTTCCAATGGGATTGAACCACTGTATAGCGAGCATGTTAACAACATTCCGTATTCCTTCCCCCCTAAAGAGCTCGATCCTAATGACCCAAGGCGACAATACGTGGATGGACGCAAGAAGAGCATGTACGTAAACCCAGGTTGGGTACAGCCTCCGCGCATTCTATTGGTTGAGGATGACCAGACTTGCCGTCAAGTTGGTGGGAAGTTTTTGCTTTCATTCTGTTGCACTGTCGATTATGCGGTATGTATCCCTTCCCAACAAATCATTTTCTTTTATATGTTCTCAGCTTCCTAACATAACTCTAGCTCGATGGCCTCGAAGCCGTTAATAAAATACCAGAAGGTTCTAAATACGATCTCATCTTGATGGATATCATTATGCCGAATCTTGATGGCGTTTCCGCTTGCAGTATAATTAGAAGGGTTGACACTACTCCGATAATCGCCATGACATCGAATATTCGCAGCAGCGACATTGAGCTTTATTTCCAGC
>NW_001813978.1:1436637-1439383 GCF_000149585.1 Histoplasma mississippiense
TGCAACGAATCGCATAACCTAAAGATTCCGTTTATATATACTGTTACGCTTCCGGCATCGGTCGTATCATATCGTGTCGAATCCGTGTCGTTTCCTGTTAACAATGTCGCCATGTACTTCTTCTTAAGCCATGGCTCCTCTTCTCATCCCCCTATCGCGCTCCTCCTTTGACTTTCTATTGTTCTTTTTGGCCTATTAAAAAGGTTTTTGGGGGAAGCCAGCACCCTTCTTCTCCAGTTTTACCACGCACAAACACACACACACACACACACACACACACACACACACATATATATATATATATAAGTATATGAGGATACAGTGTATTGTGTGTCTAATGGGTATAAAGTATTCATTTTCTTTCACTTGTTCTGGTTGAAACCTGCTGAAACCATCTTCCTCGTCATTTACACATTACCATTGTCATGTTCGTACGAAGGCTATTTTTATCTTTACCGTATCTTGCTGGCACACAAATCGATAATGTTATTTACCACCATCCCACCACCTGGGGTTCCCACGGCCCCGGACAAAGCGAAACTTCATGTCGTTATATTTGATTTGCTGTTTTAAAAACTCACCTCACTTCCCTTATCCCTCTAAATACTCCACACGCATGACTTGAGTTAGCCATCTCTTGTCTCTCCCCCGATTTCTCTCTTTTGCTCGCAGGGCACACCAAATCAAAAGACACACTTATCGGCGTTTTATGGATGAACCAATCTGGGATTTCTATTTTCATTTTCCTTTTCTCTTGCTCATTTGTGTCACTTGGGGGAAAACATAGTCTATTGGTATTTCTTATTCCATTTATTTTGTTGTCTTAAATCGGAAATGTACTTATGAGGCGGAAATCTCGTCATCTTCAATCCACGACCACAACCAACAGCCACAGCCACTACAAACTCATCATTGTCCTCACCATTATACTACCTACCGATACCCTTTTCCCGCAGCTGGGGTCGTTTCTCTGTTCGTGATATTTGGATATATCAAATTGGTTTCTTTCATGTGGTACATGCATGTCCTTGGATGGGCGGATATATGATATGGATCTGAATCGCAAGGTCGGTTTTCTGTTGTTCCTATAGGGGAAATAGCTTTGGATCGACGCGCGCGGGAAACCGGAGCGCCAGTGGGGAAAGCCTGGGACGGGGACGGGGACGGGGGATGACGGAAAACCCGTGTGTATGAGGTTTTTTGTTTTGTTTTGTTTTTTTTGTTTTTTATTTTTTTTTCCATTTCGGAAACGGAAGTATATGCATACACACAGAGATATATATGGATGCGTTGATGTCCTACATCGTGCACACGGCCGTCTATCTAATCCTCCATCCATTCATATCCGTATATTCGGCAGTACAATACAGAAAAGAAGGTAGGAAGGCAGGTGAGAGTTGGAACGGAGAGTAAGACAACACGAAAAGCGCCATTAATCTATTTCTTTGCGCTCTCTCTCCCTTGTTGGTCCCTCTGGCTTTCATTGGCGGCAAATCTCCCCATTTGTTCCCCCTTATATAATATCATCTTCATCATTACTAAATACACGGATTGGGATGAGATGGGACGAACAATGAAATGAAATAAGATTTAACGTCAATTCTGGGTTGGAAACAACGGGTGTCTCCGGAAGATATCGATAATGATAACATTACGAGTCAACGCAGTTAGAATGCAAATAGGCCAAAAAAAACAAACACCCCCCTAGCTGCATAGGAAACAGCAAGAAAAAGAGAAGGGGGGAAAGAAAAGCCCAGGCCCGGACCGATTTTTCTTTTCTTCTTCCCATGAGGCTGATCCCTGCGGGAAAATCCCAGCGCCTTTCAAAAAACCGCTTCAACTGGAGCTTGGGTAGCAGAGTGCAATGCATATGCATGGCCAAGGTGATTTCAGAAGGTTTTGTTTAGGGGTTGTTAAGCTAGCTAGCTAGCCTAGCTAGCTAGCTACGCACTGCACTCCGTAAGTTCCTTAACTAGTCAACCGCAAAAGTCAAAAGGACCGTTTCGTCTTGGGGATGGTCTGGACCGATTGCCCGGACAGTCGAATAGCTGGGGATCTTGAGTCGTAGTTCCTTGGTCCAGCAACATCCTCTTCTTCAGCTGTTTATGTTATTTCTTTTGCGATTATCGCACGGTGCTTCTGTGCTCCGTGCGTAAGTCCCATCCCGCACCTCGTCCCTGTCCCTGTCCCTTGGTTGACGGCTGTTCTATGGGAATCTGGATCTTTTGGAGATCTTCGTCTGGTGCGGCCCCGGTAAAGGCCTAGAATGGCCTCAGGAAGGACATTGATAGTTTAACTAACTAGTTAACTAGTTAGTTAGTTAACTATTTTGCTGGCTTATGCAAGCGATGACTAATGCGGCGGTGCCTGAAGCACGCCCCTCTCTTGTGGCTGGGAGAATTGAGGCCTCATCAGGCATCAAAAAATTCCACGATCCAAAAAGAGACGACCAACGAGTCACGAATCAGGCACAACGCCGGCAGGGAAATTGGATCGGGGTATAGTCTTTGATGGAGCAAGACTGCATATTCTTTAGATCTTTCCTTGCCCATTCCCGACCTTTTTACCCTGTAAAGCTGCGTTGTTAATTTCCTTTTCCTCGCATAAATACAACACCGTCTTCAAAATCGAGACGCTGCAAGCTAGGGCGGCTGGAGATGGGCCCGAAGTCGAAAAGCGGCGGAGGCGCTGGCGGAAGGGAAAAATCGCAAGCTGCCGAAGATGAGAGGGAGAGAGCCGCTCAGGC
>NW_001813978.1:1439520-1449720 GCF_000149585.1 Histoplasma mississippiense
TTCGCACCCTTTACGCTGGAGAAGCCTAGAGTATGTTTCCTTTACTTCCCATGAATCTTGTTGGATTTACGTGTGCTTGAGATTGGGGAATTCGAGGGTCGATTCTTGTGTGCAGCTTGACTAAGTTTCTGTGATCATTGGAGGATGGATAGTGTCTGCTACCGCTCGCAAACATTCCTATAATTGAATATACCCTGGAATTCCTTGCCAATGCCGGCGTCGAAGAGGTGTTTCTCTACGGGGGCGCTCACGCAGATCAGGTGGAAATATATGTCAAGTACGTCGAGTTAACAAATAGATTGCAATCCCGCGATTCCATGTCTTCTACTGGTCCTAACTTCAATCAATGGTTGCTATTTTAGTGCCTCAAAATGGAAATCACCGTCCTCCCTGTTCAAAAGCTTCATCTTCCTGAAATCGACTTCTACTTCTGTTGGCGATGTGATGCGTGATCTGGATGGCAAACATTTAATAACTCGCGACTTCATCATTGTCAGCGGTGATGTGGTCAGCAATTACGCCATTGAGGAGGCATTGGCAAAGCACCGCGAGCGGCGACAGACAGACAAAAACGCCATTATGACCATGATTCTACGAGAAACGAATGTTTCGCACAGGTCGAACCCGTCCATAGCCCCGGTCTTTTTTATTGACCCTACCAAGGACCGCTGTTTACATTATGAAGAGATAGAAAGTCGCCCACGTAGAAGGTCTAACTCGTCTTCTCATCCCAGATCGTCTAATTATCTCTCTGTCGACCCGGATATGCTGAAGGAGTTTTCGGAAATTGATATCCGGAGTGACCTGGTCGACACTTACATCGATATCTGCACTCCGGATGTCCTAAGTCTGTGGTCGGATAGCTTTGATTACCAGACGCCCCGAAAACAGTTTCTCTACGGCGTGCTCAAGGATTACGAACTGAGTGGCAAAACTATACATACCCATATTATCAAGGATCATTACGCGGCAAGAGTGCGGAACCTTAAGACATATGACTCCATTTCCAAAGATATTGTGTCGAGATATACATATCCGCTCTGTCTGGAAACAAATTTAGTCCCGGGCAATACCTACAGCCTGAAACGGCGCAATATTTATGAGGAACAAGGAGTCAGGTATGCACCGTCATGCGATATTGGCCCGAAAACAGTCATCGGCCGAGGTACGATTCTCGGGGATCACACGGCTGTTACAAACACTGTCATCGGACGACGATGCCGCATTGGCAAGAATGTGGTTCTCGAGGGTGCGTATCTCTGGGACGACGTGGTTGTTGGGGATGGGACGGAGATCCACCACGCCATTGTGGCCAATAATGTGGTGGTTGCGGATAATTGCAGAATCGAGAATGGCGCGCTACTTTCATATGGAGTAAAAATCGCAAATGGCACCACGATTCATGAAGGGATGAAAATTACCCGAGCCGAGCGGGAACAAGGATTTGTCCCAAGCGATCCCAAAATTGTTGGAGAGGGCGGAATCGGATACGAATTCTCTCGCGAGGAAGACGAGGATGACGAGAGCGATGATGAAAGCGTTGCATCCTCTGGATTATGTACGTTTTTTTTTCCCTCCTTTTCTTCTCAGCCCCATCTAAATGATATGAGAGTCACACGATCTGTATACTTACCACACCAACCCAGTATACAACATATCCGGCCTCTCCCTCTCCACCGATTCAATCTCCACCCTCTCCTCCGAGCTATCGGACGATGACTTTCCCCCGCTCCATCGGGTCGACAGCCTCGGCCCGTCCCTCGACGACGATGCCGACCGCTCCCACTTCCACCACGATGCCGTCAACAGCGTCTACGACGGACTCTGCGATGGCCTCAGCGCAGACGTCGTGCAGCTCGAACTGGTCGGACTGCGCATGAGCGCCAACGCGTCCGAGCACCAAGTGCGCCACGCCGTCGTGACCGCCTTCATCAAACGCATCCAAGGCCTCATGGACGCGCCATCGCCGCTCAGCGCCAGCGACGCTGTCAAGCAGGTCCTCGGAAAGTACAAGGACATACTCGACCGGATTGTGTTTGACCGCGACGAGCCGGCGCGGAAGCCGGATCAGGTTGATTTACTGTTGTTGATCCAGCAGGAGTTGGTGGAGAAGAGCCGCGGGGAGACTGTTTTGTTGTTTATGGCTAAGGAGCTGTATGATTTGGAGACGGTAGAGGAGGAGGCGTTTGAGCAGTGGTGGGCGGATGAGAGGGCGGTGGCGAACGAGGGATTGAAGAAAGTGAGGAGGCTAGACAGGAGCCGTTTATTGAGTGGCTTGCGAATGCCGATAGTGAGGAGATGAGGAGGAGGAAGAGGAAGAGATTGAGCAGAATCTTCTCTGAGAAGCTTCTTTTCGCGCCTTCGGGGCGATATGGGGTGGGTATACATGCGAAAACGATCGTATTGAAGGTCAATGAGTGATTATAAATTATTGCACGCTCTGGTGGATTGGAGAATCAGGAATTAGGAATTAGAAAAAATACAAGAGACCATAGTTGATAGTTCATCGAGGAAGCGAAGAACGAACGTATCCACCAGTCGTCGAAGCTTTACACTAAGATCATTAAGGCTCCGCCTAAACCTAGAATCTGCGTTATATGCAGCAGGGTGCATTGACGCCTTTTAAATCACAGCGGGGCAGAAAAATGGTGAATATGTACAGAACAGAATACAGTTGCCTGGTCTCGAGGCATAGGACGTCCAAACCGCATACATAGCATTCCAAATGGGCAGATAGATAAACATCTCCACCCAACAATGAAGCCCACCAAAACCCAATGTATTCTTAACAAGCATCCATTATCCCCTTAACTCTCGGCCAAATGACATCACCGCCATCGTGTACTGTACAATGTACTTGATACAATCAACTCCCTCACCACATATTCAAATGAACTCCCCCCATTGACTTCGTGACCCCTTCAACGGCAGCCACAGTTGCGCCCGCCTTCTTGGACCTAACCCCCCTGGACTTCGGTCTAACCTGCACCAGCGCACCAACCTTGCACCTCCCACACCGACTCTTCTGAACATCAATACTCCTCGAATGTCTTCCATACTCATTCCCACACTCCACGCAACACCACAGATACTTGTAATGGATGACATACGAATGTTTGGTGGTGATGTTTATGCGCGCCTTCGTAGCATTTTCTCCACTGCTGCTACAGCCATAAACAGGGTGCGCAGCCAGCGCCTTCTCACACTTCGCCGCCCACTGCTTGAAGCTGGCGCCGTGCGGGTTATTGCGGACGTTGGAGATCATGAAGTTGGCTAGGTGGCAGTATTCGTGCGCAAGGGTGTTGAGGAGGCGGTCTTCACTGTCTATGATTTTTGAAGCGAGTTCGATGGAAGCGTGGTGGCGCACGGGAGCGAGGATGGAGGGGGTTAGGGGGATCGTACCGGTGTTGTTACTCTTACTGGTGCTGGTGGATATATCAGTGGGCATCTGCTTGCTGCCACTACTCGCCACCGAAGTATTATTTTCATGATAGCCAGAAACAGGCAATAGCAATGACGACGTTGCTTGCTGTTTCAGCTGTGACTGATTCCCAACTTGTTGCTGAGCCGGTAACGGCGATGGTTTCTGCCTGACGGTTTCGCGCTTCCAATTTGCCCTGCCAGCTGTAGTGTTGAGAGTCTTGCTCCAGATAATCTTCACTCCTCCCGCAGCCGCAGCGAGTTTCTGAATCTGCCCGCCAGTCGTGGCATCATCGAGCGTTTTGAAAAACTCTTCCGCCATTTTTACTTTCTTCTCGTCGAACTCTTTCTTTTTAGCTGCAAGGGCCTTCTTCGCAGCTTCAGCTGCAGCTGCTGAAGATTTTTTCGAAGGGGAACCTTTAATTGGACTTTTCGAGGGCGATGACTGTGGTGAGATGGAATTTCTATGTGATCTCCCTGGAACATCATCATTGCCATCTTCTTCGTCATCTGAGTATATGCGGAATCTCTCAAGGCCTCTGCGCAGGGTGTTCGTTTTCCTGGGGGAGTACTGGTCGTTCCATTCGTTGATTATCTCCTGGCTCCAGAAGGCGTCTATGCTTGGTCGATGCGGGGTAGGTGGGATACGAGACTTGCTTTTAGAGGGAGAGTATAGACGATGTTTTGAAGGGCTGGATGGCGGAGTGACGATGCTCACTGTCTGCTCTGGCCCTCCTGACCTGGAAAAGGATGGTGGTTGAGAATCAGGCTGAGGGCTACATATAAAGGATTCTCTTCAATTTCTTGCCGTCAAAAGAAGGAGATAGGATGAGAAAAGAAAGCAGCAACTTACCCTTCCATCTTGTCTTCAGAAGTTTTGTGGTTGACGACCCTATTTCTCTTCGGTGAGCTTCCCCGTTTCGAAGCAGGAATTGATGAAAGAGGTTTCAGATCGAATTTTTTCGGCAACGATGGAATCATCTCCTGCTCATTATCAGTATCGTCATCGCCATCATCGCCATCATCATCACTACTGCCGTCAAACAAAGAGCGTTGAGTTGTCCTGTTGGGTCCCGACTTCAAATTATTCACTGCCAGGCCTGAATTCACGTCACCACCACCACTAGTAGTAGCCTTTGTGTTATTTCCCCCCAACAAGACCTTCGGTGTTGCTATTGCTGTTGTTCTGGTTGTTGGCCTTAAGCCCCTGAACAGTTTCCTGGGTGACGAACGGGGTTTGAGGAGTACTTCTTCCTTCTCTTCACTGCTTCCGCTCAGACCAGACTCATCGAAATAGCTAATATCCTCATCATCCCCGACAATGAAATCATCCAACGAGTCGAATTCGTCGCTTTCCTCCTCCTCCTCTGACGGCGACGACGACGACTCAACACCCCTATTATCCCTCCACCCCTGATTCCCCCTCACCTCCACCTCCACCTCCCCACTACCACCAACCCCAGCAGCACTCTTTCCCTTTTCCCCCTGCCCCTTTCCCCCCTCCACAGACCCAAGCATATCCTCCTCCAACTGCTCTGGCAACGGCGCAATTTCCACATCTCCCAGTCCGCGCTTAGGCGTCGAACCATCATACTTACCAATCACCGTCTCCGCCTGCGTTGGTGCTGAGAACGGCATGAGGAGGACATCAGCGTGCCGACGGCCCAGCTGGCGTTGACGTTGTCTGTGACGGGTGCTGGTTGGAGGTTGTGCTGGGCTGCTAAGGGTTTCAGTGTGCGTTGCAACGACATTCTCCACGGCAGGGGTGGTTTTGTTATTAGAACCTGTGCCTGTGCCTGTGCCTGTGCTTGTATCTGTCTTGGATGTGGGTTTGGTCTTAGTCTTGGTTGGGCTTCGGGGGTCGGCCGGGGCGTTTTGCTGTTTTCCGCTTCTTGCTGCGCCTGCCTTTGCGTTTGCAGAGCTGGTGGTTGTGATGGCTGCCTTCAGGGAGAGAGAGGTTGCCCCACGGCGCGCCCGGGTTCCGCCCAGGACTAGTCTTGGTGAGTGTAGTGGTAGCTGTACACAGACTGAGTGTCTGTATTGGTGTTGACGCGTATCGTCGATGTCGGAATCTTCTCCTTCGGTATCCAGCACGGCCTTAGGCGCGGTGCGGCTGAGTCGCGCCATGTTCTTTCTTTTTTTTTCCTCTTTAAATCTTTCCCGGAAAAGGGGGTATATGCGGAGGGTCAGGGCCAGGGGTCTCTCACTCGAACTTTTTTGATGTGAGTGCGTGCACGTATAGATGTATATATACATATACCGATATATAGATATATATACGCCTCCTCCACCGTCCACACTTATTTAACGATATTTTCCCAAGAAAGCCAAGTCCTCGCACATACTCCTATCCCTCCCTATATATATTGTATATATATATATATATATATACCACGTGCTATTAACATCAAAACCCCATGAACCACCTAAATAGCACAGCCAGCCAAGCAAGTCAGACTCGATCCGGTTTTTTTTTTTCCTCAGGTAAGAAGAAAGATCAACAACAACGATCAACTTTGTGCGCCTGCTTATATTTTTCTCCCAGTGCAGGGTTAGCACGGTGCGCGATTCAGTAAACAATGGGTATATGTTCCCTTGAGGTAGGGCCCTCAATAGGGTAGGGCGGGGCGGGGCGGGGCGAGACGGGGGGGATTCGATCATACACGGACATACACGGACATGCAATCTGCTGCTGCTGCTGCCGCCGTCGTTGTTGTTGTTCGCATCCCTCTCTTCAAGTAAAGAAAGTGGTTTGAGGATTCTTTTTCCAAAACGAGGTTCGGGTTGGTTGGCGGGGCAACGACGGTTTAATTGACTTGTGACATTTACGGTTATTACATGATACGTGGAAAGGAGTGTGGACACACACACACACACACACACACACGCACACTGATCAAAAGAAGAGGAAAATATTATATATGGCCAGTTACAACAAACATCGGTGAGCATTAAAATGGAGAGAAAAGAAAAGGGAAAGAAAAAAAAAAACCAAGAAACAGCGTCTTTGCTATTCCGAAAAGCAAGACAAAGAAAGCTAACCATCACCCAAGTTCCCCAGGCCAACGTAAAAGAAAGAAAGGAGGTAAAAGAGGTAAGACAGACAGAGGAGGCACATGTGCATGTTTTGTTAAAGGTAGGTATGTAATATTTAAGGGGGGAAAGGTTACATCTTCGCCACAATTCTCTTCTATCTAATCAATCCAAAAAAAAAAAAAAAAAAAAAAAAGAACCCAGCCAGCAACCACGGAGTCCAACGCAATACAGTACAGCACAAACAAACACACAGACGCAAAATACAACACACTCTCTTTACAACAACACAATGCCAAACCCAGCCAAAACACCGCAGACAACATACGCACCCACGCTAAGCAATCCCATATTAAACACTGGAATCGTCGTGGCAATGGCGGCGGATGACGTGGTCGAGCTCGGTACGGTGGTGGGTTCAGAGGTGACAGTGCCCTTGCCATCCGTACCGGCTTGCTTCAGCAAATCGGCACAGGTGCCCGTCGGCCTCTTGCTATCCTGCAGCTCCGCAGCACCCTTGAAATCGCAAGCGTCACGGGCCCCATCCTGCTGCAGGAAGTAGCTGTTGAAGGCAAACGAGAGCTGGTCACGTGGATCGCACATGCTATATGCGCCATATACACCATCTTCGGGTTTCGAGGCGATGCCATCGCAGACACCTTTGCCGAGACCGCATACAGTGCCGAAATACTTACCGAGATCCTCATCATCGACCGAGGACTTGGCAACACACGAGAGGGAATTGACCATGCACTGGCAGAGTTGCTTGTTGGGGACAGGTGGAAGGGTGGCGCTAGATTGCCATGCACTGCCGGTGGCGGGACATTTTCGGAGTTGGAGGTTCTCGACTTCGTAATCATTCATGCTGACGCCCTTGGGGTTAACATCACTAATTTGCTTCTTGAGATTATTATAGTCAACACGGGGTTTGACGTTGTCGCCGTCGACATTGACCAGACCTGTGGTTGTTTTGTGACGTTAGATCTGGGATTCTTGGATAAGGAGACCAATGGAATACATGGGATGTTCAAGGCGTACCGTAGTTGTTTTGCTCCTGGAAATACATGTACACGATACCTCCACTGACAACAGGTGTCATCTGAGGGCCGTACAGAGCTTTGACCTCAGTGAATATGCGTGGGCGGACCTCGTTGCAACCATACTCAGCGAAAAAGACTGGGACAGAGTAGGTCGAGAACTCCGCGACAACCTTATCGTAGCCGGACTCCTTGTAGCTAGAGTCACCACACCACGAATAGATGTTGTAACCCCAGAAATCAATAGACTCATCTCTGCTCTTGCAGTTGAAGTAATCAGCCATATCGTCGCGGATGTCAGCATCGTCATTAGTCGCATAACCGACACCCATAGTACGGTAGCCCTTCTTCTTGATGTAGGACTTGGTGTCGCGAACGGCAGCCTTGACGAATGCACTAGCATTGGTGTTGGACTGCTTGTTGGAAACTTCGTTGCCGGCGAAGAAGCCCAAGGTGTTTGACCAAGGCGCAAGCACGTCGACGACGGCCATGTACCTAGCGTAAAGTTCGATGTCCCATTTCGGGTCATCACGGTTGATGGATGTTTTGGGTTCAGACAGGTCAGCGACCACGTAGATGCCAGCATCCTGAAGCATCTGCATGCAATCCTTGTGGTCAGCGTCGGGGTCGATGGCATAGACCCTGATGACGTTCGTCCCCAGCTCTTTCAGGTATGGGATGTCGCGTTTGCAATTATCGGAGTTGGCAAGAGGGTCTTTGTAGTGAGTGTTCTTGCTGGTGGTGCCATTCGAGGAGATATCCTCTTAACATACACATAAAGCGTGAGTTATGGAAAACGCTGGTATCAAGGAGGGATGTTAAGTGTGCACGGTCGGCTTACCTTGGTATGCAACGCCCTTGAAGAAACTGGAACAATTGTTAGTCATATATATTTTAGTCATATATATTTATATATATATATATATATATGTATGTATGTATATACATATCAATATCAACTGGAAGAAGGATGCCAACTCACAATTCGTCGCCGGTACCTTCTACGAAAAATTTGGAGCCCTAAAAAGCAAACATCCGTCCGATTAGAAATTGATTCTAAGGGCATATAGGGAGTCTCAAGAGATAATAGCTCAAGCTGCATTCCTGACCTTGATGACGATGGGGCTCAGATCAGCGAAGGCCGAACCCGCGAGAACAGCGCCCGCGAGGACGGAGGAGAACTTCATGGTGGAATATGAGATCAAGAAGAACAACGACAACGACAACGACAACGACAACGATAACGACAACAATGCCCGAGAGAATCAGTAGTTGTACAATGAAAGAAAGAAGGAAGCCGGACGGAGTTCAAGGTGCGAAGAAGGGTGTGCCACTGTCGGCGAGTGACAGATCGATGTTGATTACAACCGGGTAAAAAAAGGGGGGGATTTGCTTGATCAAGAGAGTGGATAAAGAAGAGCGGAACGAAGAGGAAAGCGCCGTGAAGGAAGGAAGCGAAGGATAATTGAGTGGACACAGGGTCCTAACGAGAGACTGGGGAAAGAATGAGAGAGAAGAAAAGAAGCGGCAGAGAGGAGGAGAAAAGGAGAAGAGAACAACGATGAGGCTTGAGGGAGAAGGAAAGCCAGGCGGAGATGCAGAAGAGGAGGAGATGAAGGGTCAAGCTGAGTCAGCAGCCTGGGCGGTGGTGCTGGCCGCGTACTTGCAGAGCACTCTGTGGACGGCGCCGGGAGCAACGCTGCTGCTGGGCATATACACCGATATTATGATTGACATCCAATTTGAGCGATGCCGGTCCAAGTATTTCTTTTCGTCAAGTGAAAGTGAGTGGTTTCTTTATCTATCCATAACCTCTCTCCCTTGTTTTATTCTTGAGACTTTACTTAGGAACACCCCCCCGGGGACCACCGTCGTACACCTGTAACCGCGCTTGATCCCAGGATCTACAGTGTCAGGTATTAAGTTTGAAATCCCCCTGGCCGCCGAGATTACACTAACCATATAACGTTAATATCTAAATGCTGCTTTTTGCAAAGATCTTTATATTAATATTTTGTATACCATCCTTCTGCCTCTATAACTGCCTTCACTCGATGAGACATTGTAGCAGAAAGATTATATAGAATGCTATCATCAATTACATTTCATGCCTCCTTAGCTGCCTCTATTAAAGCTCTTTTTGTAGCTACTGTATCTGATGCATGCTCCAGCTCTGGATGCAGCTTATAGATCTCCTGCTTCAACAGTGCTCAAAGATTCTCTATAGGATTCAACTCTGGAGAATATGGAGGCCAAGGCATGATCTCTATATTCATCTCCTCAAGAACCTCCTTAACTATGTGAGCTGTATGAACCCTGGCTCCATCATGCATGAATATATCCCTCTCTCTCACAAATTCAGGTAAAAAGGCCCTATACACATCCTTTATCACTCTTGAAGAAAGGGGTAAATAGTATGATAAAAGCAGCATTTCAACATAACTGGGTTTTGGGGTTAGTGATATCTTGGCATCAGTGGTAGGTGGGGGGGGGTTCCATACTTTAATATCTGGACACTGTACTGATTGGCTTTGCCTCATCCATAGCAAAGAATACATAATATTTTAGTTTGACTCCAACCCTTCCAAGCCGAATACAAACCCTTTTTTGAACCAACAACAGCCGCCTGTCAATTGTGAATTGATCTTTTTTGATCCTAAAGGTATCTACGATTATATCTTGAATGGCTCCTTGCCTGGGGATCCCTGGA
>NW_001813978.1:1449820-1452169 GCF_000149585.1 Histoplasma mississippiense
CCGCCCAAGACCTTAGAAGCTGGTGGTGACGCTGGCGTTGCAGTTAGGGCGCTGCCAACCACAAAAGACACACCACCAATCGACCCCTGAGCTACTGGACTGGCTACGACGGACTGCGTATCCTCTGATTCTTCTCGACAACCTCCGCGGCATCATCAGCGACTTGACAGTCAGGGGGCTGCCCTTTCGGGGCGAAGCGGATCTTATCATTTACTACGGAGTAGGCGTGTCCAATACTACTGCGTCACAAGGAAGAAAGGTTGGCACATCCCCTTGACTCCTTTGCGCGCCGTCGAAGCGGGTAGCTTATCAGCCCATCTTCGACCAGACCAGGAACAAGCACCAGGCGTTAAGGGGGAAGTGTGGACGTTGTGGATCCCCCGGTTCCACAGTCACAGCCACAGCCACAGACCAGTTGGAGTAGTCTCGCACACAAATAAGATGTTTCCTTCATATGCCGTACTATGTAAGAATGATACGCGCATGAAACAGAGCGCGACTCAGGATCCGGAGAAATTACTGCTTAATGATTGGAGGCCCCTATTTCTCGTCGAGTGGTACCCAAACGGCCAGCATTGACTTGAAGCGTCACCCGAGCCGGGGGCTTGTTAAACCACTACTACGTACTCCGTACGGAGTACTCCGTACAGATCTGTAGTTACTGGCACATTTACAGTATGTGGAAGATCAACCACAGTATTCTGTACAGTATCTGCAACCACACACAATACATGGTCATGCCATGAAATCGCCTTTTTTTTTCGTTGACCGTTAAATATCACGTTTCCAAGTTCCAAGTTTTTATTTTTCTTTCTTTCTTTTTTTTTTTTTTTTTTGGATTACAAGGACCAGCGGCAATTCCGACTTGCCGTAACTCTCAGGGATTATCCCAACTTGCAAGTTTTGTCGCCTCAAGGGTCCGAACAAGCTTTTCGACATCATCCATTGAGAATATACATAATATGCAACCCCTCTGTAATGTCCAACGGATCGGCTTCACCAATTTCTTGCATCATCTGGCGACGAGCCAGGCATGACGAGAGTTGGAGCGGATGAAAACCGAATTTACTTCCTGATACTGTAGCATGGAAGATTTTTTGCCCTTTTTCCTTACGAACCCTCTATGGTGGTTGAGTGGTTGAGCTACACTATAGGCACCACACAGCATGATTACGAGGAGGCAGAGGATTTGGCTATTATTTTTATATTCTCAACTACTACCAGGGACGGATGTTGCCAATATGGACGCATGCTTTGTTCATAATGGGAAAAGCCAGCTGCAGCTCTATAGTGGCTCTTTTTCTCGAGTGTCATATTGTCAATCATCGCCATTTTGATTCGTCGCATACTCCATTTTCCGCTCTCCCACCCCCGGGAATAAGACCGCAAACAGTATCGGCCTCATACAGTTTGTGAGAATATCCATATCCAAGTACAAGTCCACAGCATCAACAACAGTGGTGTGGACAACAATCCAAACCCAGTGGTTTAGGGGACGATTCTGCCCCATCATCCGCCCCCAAGAACGAAAAATAGAGAAACGCTACTATTTTAGCGAAACCTGAAAGTTCCCGAACTCTCCCCGGAGGACTCGACGAGCCATATCATAATCATAGAATCATGGAAGACAATACGCCCCAGGATCAGCACAGATGCAGTGTGGCAGGAACAATCACACTCCTCGCTCAATTTCCTCTTCGTCGAGGAGGTATCACCCTCCTACCAGAAGTATCAAACTGCAGAATTCATTGATTGGGCTTATTGCTGGGCCCCTTTCTTGCGCAGCTGCATACGTAATCGAGGCACCAACCGGGAGAACGCGGCGGTAGCGTATGCGTCCTTCGCTGGCGATGCTGTATAGAGGACTCTCGCGTAGAGAAGAACCTACAGGCGAAAATCCACAGCCGCTACCCTCTCTTTACTCTTTAAACCGAAGCTCGAAATCGAAACCGATGGTATACGTACAAAGAGCAGCTCGCTCATCGACTTCTCGCTCCATGGTTCGCGTGCAATGCCATCATCAGCGTAATCAACCCATCACTAGCGGACTACCACTCTTAAAACCACAAGGAGGAGCTTCAGATTCTAGCTTAGTCTTAGATTCGCCCAACATTTACCAATTGACTTATGTGATGGCTGGTATGTTAGGTACCGCCAAAGGACGATAACAACACCCTGCTTTGACGATTTCAAGCTCCTCATGGGCCTCCGGATGAAGGTACTGATGAGACACTAGAGGATAGGACCTGTAGCGATCCAATCTGACGAAAGCAGATAGCAAAATCTGTAGATATCGCGGGGAGGTCCATAGCAGATCATCGTAGTGGCTGGGAGCTAGGAGCTTATGAC
>NW_001813978.1:1452269-1469251 GCF_000149585.1 Histoplasma mississippiense
AGGGCCGCCTGGGCAACTAGTGCCCAACACTTTTGCCTTCAATGCATAGCCGTGAATGATTGTGTAGCCCTTAAGTTTCTTTAGATATCCTCTTATTTTACTAAGACAGCAGAAATAGCCAGGATCTCCACACACAGGAGGGACCAAAGAAGCTGACTGGTGGAATTTGCAACTGAACAACAAGATACTCTCAAGATCTCTGAGATGTATTCAACTATCAGAAGATATCTGCTTACTCTAAGATATTGACATTTTCCAGTCCGATCCGCTATACATTAGTGCGGGTGCATCTGTTAGAGATTCTCAGGGATAGGGGTTCTTTTGTAAGTTTTCGCTTTAGAAAGCTATGTCTGATGTGCTGAGGCTATTTTTTTTTTTATTTCTCCAGAGAATTATATCTCAAATTATCACCAAAGCAATTGGTCATCCTCATGACATAGCAGCCACCTGAGAGCTCAACGATGTACCGAAGCAGGTGGCGATGCTTGTATGGGCCCGAGCCATTATATGAACCCACCTCAGAAAAAGCTCCCCGGGCTGGAGTACTATTTCCGGATTCTCGAGTTCTTGCTATGTGGTGATGATTTCCCAAAAGATAGACACAATAACCTACTCCATGGTGAGAACAGCTAAAAGTTCTCTGCGTCATCAGCTGGCAGTTCATTCAAATAGCCCCTTATTTGACGATTCCTCGACCCGTGTTTTCCCAACAACGAACGACAGCCCGGATGTTGAGGAAGATCTTGGATACCCAGCAACACCTGAGACCATCAAATCATTGCAAGGTGATGAAAAAGCTGCATCACTGTATGGGATTCTGGATAAGGAAGTTATGGTTGCCTCGCGCAGCCTGGCTCGGAGCTCAAAAGCGAATGCAGCATCGTATGATAAAATTTCGACGTTTCCCAAGTGAGAATCTCCTCCATCTTGCCCGCCAGATTTTGAACATGGGGTAACGCATATACATGCAATCCTGCTTGATCTACAAGATAAGCGATATGAAAGCTCTCGGCTTGAGTCAGGCTCCCGTCGATTCCCTATCAATCGAACATGAAACCATCCAAATTGAAACGGACATCCGACGTGCGGATTTCAGCAGCCAGCTAATGAAGAGTATTAGATACGACTTCGAAAATCTATGGCCTGAGAAAGGCGTTGTTGGGCATAAAAACTATTGCGGAGCCAAATTATCGTTCAAACAACAAAAGTAAGCGCTCACCGTACAGCATTGCGCGGCTCTAGCCTTTTGATATGACTAAATTTTCCAAAGCCCAAAGTTAACAATATGTTTTTTACTAGAGCCTCGATCCGAGCGCTCTGAGGGAAATACAACCTAACCTAACCTTGATAGATAACCTTGACTTGGAGTAGCGCTTCCATTGTGCGCTCGCTACTCACTTGCTTTCTGATACACCCTGAGATGTTTTCTACAGGACCAATTTTAAATTTTCGAATTTATTCTTCAAATATATTACTCTGCATCGAGCGACATTACCCTCATTCGTCCATTTGTTCGGCCCGAATCACACCAATCACAATATTTGCTCGAACGCAAGGGACCATATTTAGTTAGGACTGGGTTTCTGAATGGCTTGAGCTTTCAGCGATAGGAAAGAGCCATCTGCCTGAAAACCATGTTCACATCACTACCCAAGCCGAAGCTCTAGGGACTTTCGACTCCTCTGATGAGCAAAATGAATTGAATCTTTCCATGTACTGATGTGCTGTGAGAAAGGGCGACAGCTTTCTAATTGATGGCTGGCTACATGCCCTTTTATGTCAACAAGAATCGCTTGATCTGCTGAGCCGGCTTCTATCTGCCTGCTTTGCAACAGTCTCTTGTTCTTCAGAAGGACTTGTTTTACGGAAGCATCAGTCCAAATATCAATTCATCTCTCTGGTTCTATTCATTTTTGCCCCCGTGCAAAAAATGTATTTATTATACGTTCATGAATAAGGCCCCTTCCGATTCAACAGTCACAGGGGTCAAGGTTGAAGGTGGACGTGACTACCAAATCAAATATGCCGCCGAATTAGTGAAGAGCATTTGGTGTTTAGATGCAGTCACCTACTCTCATATCTGCTCCTTCGCCTACATTTCTTTGGGAGTTATCAGGCAATGAACTCGGGCTTCAATTGTGACGAAGGTACTGATCTGATGATTCTGATCCGGAGACTTGTGTGAACTAGCCTCATCATGAAGCAAGTTTATGAATCCCATGTCTTCTTTTGAAAGTCTCTTTTATCCTCAGTCTAACAAATAACCTTTCCTAGCCGTTTCAATAAAGGCATCGCTCCGCTACTTGCAGTGCTATTTCATCAGTTTCGGAGGAAACCACTGAATCAAAGCATTGTACGGCTCGTGGTTTTTTCGCAAAGGAGTGCCATATCTTCATACCTGGAATCAAAAAGATCCCAACAATACTTGAGGAAGTCATTCTGCAATGATCGCCACTGTTCGGGGGCAAGTGAAGAGGATTAAACTCTCTCAGTTGAATATGGTCTACAACTCTTTACAGAAAACAAATCTCTATCATTTTCAGTAACCGCCATGTCATTTGGTTTTCAGCTGACTGGAATGCTTGTGAAATGTGTATGTGTGGCGAGTTCCACTGTATGCCTGAAAATGTGTTTCCCAAGAGGCTGTGCAGCACGGAGTCTTTATCTTCTTACATATGGATTCCGTAAGTGTGAACTTTTTGTACTTCATCTTTTTATGAGAATGGGATTCATCTCACACATTCCAACACATGCATAATTCCAGGGGAAATTTTTCAAATTGTTGGGGATTTAGATCGGTCCATCCCCTCCACTCCCAGGATAGTGCTGGTGGTTGATCGAGCTCTTTTGCCCCACTGGTCTGACACAAGTTTTGTTACATATATATATCAGCCGTGCATTCGCCAGGAAAGAAAATCACTGAACAAAATGAAAGCACTAAGACATGAACCAGGCAGTTGACAGCCATCATTGTTGACAGGCAAAAAGACAGGGGATCAGGATTATTCCACGTCAGAGCCACCACCAAACACTATATAGGGGGGAAAAGAAAGAAAGAAAATACAGGTTTTCCACGCCGCAGTTGACGAGCGAAAAACAAGAATCCAGATTTGGCATTTCTGATGCCAGGATGTAACTGGAGACTGACTTCATGTGAGAAAGAAAGGGCCGAACCCAGTCCGCAGCGCCACTAACCCCAACCCCCGCGACTGTCTCGAACTTTGAACAAGGATCCGCTTCTAGTTTTGGGGAGAATTTCCGAGTGATAAATGTAGTCGATAGCAAGAGCAATAAATAGGAATAACTAGCTAGCACACATGCACAGTATTATCCCGTGGATGTTATTTTCTCCAAGGTGGGGTGCGACACCTGAGGGCATGGCATTGTCGGGCCAACATTTTCCGGAAAAGATATTTATTGTTGGTAGTACATACATAGTAGCGATGGAGAGGACAACGGAGGAAAAATCACATAGGAATATAAGGTGGCTGAGCCTATTGTTGCTGTTGTTATTACTACATGAATGGTGGGCTGGGTTATATATATACAGTAAATGTATATTTAACTAAGGGTTACAGTGCTACTCGGGAATAAACAACCCCCCCCTATGACCTTTAGTTAGACACGGGCTTTAAAAAGAGAGGGATATATTTTCTCAAAGAGCCATCTCTTCCTGTGCTAGCCAGCTACCTACATCCGATGTTGTTTATGAAACAGTCATCATTCACAAATAGAAGCAACTGAAAAACAGGAAAGAGGCACAACGGCGCGGAAAGATATCTCTGGCCTAGCTATTTTTAAGAGCAGTGTACACCGCCACGAGCACATCCATCTGTCATTTGTTTCCCTGATTTTAATGCTCTCTCTCTCTCTCTCTCTCTCTCTCTCTCTCTCTCTCTCCTTGAGGGATCCATTGATTGGGCTTCATTATTGCTGTTTGTCAAAGACACTGCAAATCCTTGGCTGATGCTTTATCAGGATAAGCAACCCCACCAATAATATGGGCTGTGCGTACTTAGGAGAACTTTGCATTCTGACGCCGACCTTGGGACCCGATGATGTAAAAGCCTTCTTGATCGCCCACCTGGTTGGCAGTGGCACCTGCGGCACGCAGAACATCCCATCTCAACAACAAACTCGTGCCTGCAGCAAAGAGCACGTCCGCCAACCAATGTTGTACGCAGTATAGCCAGGTACTTCCCTTCTGTGCAATCATCAATCATCCCAATGACGTCCACCAACCAAACCAACTTCCCCCCAACTCAATTCGCGCCTTCTGCCAATGAGAACAATTTCCCTTTCTCCTGGCCCAACCAACGATCTGAACTGAATTTCCCGCGGAGGGGAAGCGCGCCCGCCCTAATGTAGGTACAGCACAACTTCGCAGCAAGTGGTCGTCGTCATCGGGTACAAACCAGGGCGAGGAGGGGAGACCACTTTGGCTGCGTCCACATCTTTCTTCAACGTACAAGGGTGTTGGCGTGTGGCGTGTGGCGTGTGGCGTGTAGCTCCACCGGATTTTCTTTTCTTTTTCTCCCTCCTCTCTCTCTCTTTCTTTCTTTCTTTCTTTGTTTTCCCAGAGGCTGCGGGAAGAGGCTTCGTCAGGCAACCCATCGTCACCGTCATTGTCGTTGTCGGTCGGTTACTGGTTTCGGCTGTATGCCAAAAGGGTAAAACGTCCTCCCTCGTAAGGCATGAGTTGGTCCTCTCTTCCGTCTGCGCTGAGTTGTTTGCCTGTTGTTTGCGGCCAACTGGCAACTTACATCTGATCCATCTGATCATCATCGCCCATCCTGCAAGCCAGGACCCCAAAAAAAAAAAAAAAAAAAAAAAAAAAAAAAAAAAAAGAGAGAGAGAGAGAGAGAGCGCAGCTTATTCCAATTCGCTGCTGATATAAAATTTTTGCATGTTTCGGAGCATTTCGACCCGAAAGTTCGCCTCCGTATCAATCAAGGCCACAGTGTGGGTTGCCGTGCTTCCTAGTGGTTAGCGCTGAGTACTACGGTAGTCGGCGGATGGATGAGATGGCTGTGGCAAATTCGAAAATCTCAGGAGGCAAAGACATTCCTCCCTCCATCCCATCATCCCGATGATAAATGCAAGGTTTCGGACTGGGGAAACTCTAAATGAGAGACGTCTCAAAAATGAGAAAAAGGGTCAAGTCAGCAAGAGGTGGCCTGCAGTGGGGTCACTCCGTCTCTGAAGAGATCTGCATGACAGTCAAGCTGGCGAAGATGTGTGAATTCTCGAGGTGGTTCTTCAGTTGTTCAACGACAGAAGTTGTCCCGCCCATTCATTACAGATCTGTACATCTGTACATCGCAGTTAGTTTGAAACGTTAGTCGGCTTTTTTGTGAATCTTGGCCTTAGGCGGGGCGGAAGATATTGCTCAAAGCGGTCTTGAAACTCCGTGTAACTGTCCACAAATTGTCAGCTACACTTGTCACAGGCTGTAAAGGGAAGTATTATTAGTAATATAATCTGTACATACAATGCATTTTAGAGTTCAGAATGGTTTGAGCTTGGGCCCACTCTTTTTTAAAGCAACGCTTCGTACGCACGCGTTTCGTACGTAAGTACGTAATCTATCGTTCAAACCAAATACGATAAAATACAGCATGATATCTCACAACTGATGACTTATATACAACTGTATAGCATTAGTAGATTGTTTATAACTTCTTCTTGTTAAATAAATGTTCATTTTTAGCTTACTTTGAACAATAGTTAGTAGTAGTTACAACCCAAAAATGGCATGATATATTACAACGAATTTGGTATATATCTTAGCAAAACTTTGCATTTAGAAATACATACATGTAAAATATCTTATCAGATTAAATCTTAAAAAGGTCCCATATCGTGCTGTATTCTATCATATTATCTTCAAAACAGGCAGAGTCCGTGACAAGCCAGATCAGATCAGAAACCCCAGCTTTTCCCGCTATAACGATGGAATGAAACTCCTTTTTTGGTCGCTACAAAAAGATGTTGCTGCTCCTTTAGGATTTTTCTTTTCTCCCACTCTAACTAAAATCCACTTCCTTTCCTCTCATATTGTAAAATTCAAATCGCAAGTTCGAGAACGCGTTCAAACAAACAACAAACTGTTCAAACGCGCATTACTTACTAATCTGTACCTTGTTGTTGGCTAACTATTGGGAATGGGTGTGTTTTTGTGGGACGTCTCAGTCGTTGTGAGGCAAATATGTGCGGTGCGCTAGTCCGTGATAGGCAGCCTAGGGCCAACAGTTTTAGATGGGCCCCGAAACACACGCCGAACAGTGGTTCGAGTGGAACATTATGGAGAAAAAGGGAGGAAAACTATTTTTGGAGGAGGTCTGGCTCTGGATCCGTTGATTGAATTACGAATCCACAACAACCCCCACCCCCCTTCCCTATTGCGTTTTCCTTTGGCCTTCCATCTTCTATTTCTTTGTCCCATTCCGACTTTGCGTGGGCCCTCACAGTTGTTTCCATTTGCATTCGAGAAAAAACGGGTGATGAAGAAGTAAAGAACGAGCGTACTCCGTAGTTAGTAATTAAAGCAATGGGAACGGGAACGGGAACGGGAACCTGTGACGACGGATTGGTTGATTAATATTATTATCATGCCTCCTTTCACCCCTGGCGATTAAATTACCTTTTTCTCCTCTGATTGCCGTCGGGCTGCGGATGTACGCTGTAAGCTTGGGGAGGGAGAGATGGGGATCGTGAGACTTGATTCCCTTGTTCATGCAGGAAGAAATTTGCAGAATTCGTTCGCAAGTGCAGGATGCATAAAGCAAGCTTTTTTTTTTTTTTCTTGGAGATACCTACGTGTTTATCGTTGAAGAGTTTATTTTTTATTTTTTTATTTTTTTATTTTTATTTTTATTTTTATTTTATTTTATTTTATTTTATTTTATTTTTTTTTAGTTTCTGGCAAAGCACGTATGCAGAAAAAAAAAAAAAAAAAGCTTACGATGTAGGATCCAGAATCATCCGCATTATTGTTGTTTTGTGAGAAATATGTTCAAATAATAGCGGGGTTTTTTCCCTCTCTTCTTTTTTTCTTCTCTTTTCAGTTCTTTTTGATTCGATCCAATAGACTTGGCGATTTATCTGCCCGTCCCCCCCCCCCCCCCCTTTTGCTTTCCTTGATCGGATGGAATAGTTCGCGCACGGGCTGTTCGATTTACGGATAGTTATTTATTTATTTATTGGCCTAGCCTCTGCTATTATTGAAATGTGACCATCGATGTGCACAACAGATCTTGCAAGTATTTTAAATTAGTTAACTAACTGTTCTTATGTTGTCCGATGTGTCAGCCTTCTTGAAGAAGTGACGGGTATATAAATATCCCTCTCCTAGTGTCAATACAAATAGAATTATCATGGTTGCTGATGTGGTTTGTTACATATATGTATATATATATATAGAAGATAGAGACAGAGATATATATATATCCTGGTAATAAGCAATACCTTAATGTTCCGAAATACCACAACACAGAGTACCTGTGCAATGGGTCTTTCCAGGGTGAATCCAGAACCGATCCACCAGGGCTGCTCGGGGTGTTATTGGCCGACGTGACGATCCCGCTGCGCCGTGAGTCGTGGGTGGACCAGCTCGTCAGGGACAAGCCCTGGAGGCTGGAGGATTGGACGACAGGAAAGGGAGACTGAACCACGTGACCTCAGCCAATCTCATTGATTTGCAAACTACTCCGTAGTATTCCTTATTTAGTTACCCAAGGGGGGCAAAAATAAACAGCAACCTTCGCACTTCCAACTGGTATTGAATGACGCGGCAAAATACAAGAAAATCTGCTTTCTGCTGTGGTATACTTATCGCTGCACAGGGGCAGATATTGAAGCAGAAGCCTTAACAAAAAGGCATATATAAAAAGCATAAGCATAACCTTGAATTCGAGTTGTTACCTGGGTGTTGTGCTGCCCGTCAAATCTAGTGGTACGGTGAAAGTCAATTAGGCCAAAGAAGCGGGGGATGTTTATCAGCTGGTCTCCAGGTCCCAGGGTATGGAATTGGTAACTTTGAAAGTCAAACAAATATGGAGTTTGAGACTTTGCCCTGAAAGGCACAGGGTAAACATACGACGGACCGGGGAAGGCCACTGATTGCAACTGGCGGCTGTACGCTGTACTGTGTAGTGAAGATTTTGCAGTAGCCATACAGCTAAGAGGGTCGGTAATGGATGGTTTATTTGGATGGTACCTCTTGGCCTGGACAGTATATAGCGTACAGTGTAAGTCCTAATACAGCAGCGGAACAGGGGAGATAACCGCAGAACCTGGTTGGGCTGTTCCCTGGCCGGTACCTGGTATGCCAGACGCCTGTTTGGGACCGGTGGCTGGGCAACTGTGGACTGTGTGTGGACTCTGTGCGTGGATATGCATCCGGCGACCACCGACCGACCACACACAGGCCAAAACCCTTGCTCGGCCGTTGGCTGTCTCTTGTTTCGTCCTTGGTGTCTCTGCTCCCTGCCCTTTTCCCTTCCCGCGTCTCACTGTCACGGCCAACTTTTTGCTCACCCGTCCGCCTACTCTGCCCACTCTCCTTTGCCCGCTCCTTGCCCTTTTCCCTCCTTCTGCTGGCTGCTCCCTTTTGCGCTTTTCTTTTTTTTCTTCTTCTTCCCTTTTTTTTGTTTTTTTGTTTTTTTGTTTTTTTTTTTTTTTTTTTTTGTTTTTGCTCGTACGCCGTACTTCCAACACTCGTTTTTCCTGTCCTTCTCCTCCTCCCCTCCAGTTCCTTTGCCCTCGCACTCGTTACAAAGGTCAAAGCACAGCTGGGAGGACGAGGGAGTAGAAGAATAGTCATCCAGGTCCTTCGTCCAGCCAGGTACCACGCTTGGTAGCAAATAGGCAGTTGGCTGTGTACCCGTGTGTTGTGTCTGGCGTCGTTGTCCGTCGAGATCTCTCCATTTTCCTGCTGCTGTTTCTCCTCTCGTTTCGGCACTATTGGCTGAGTAACCGCAGCACTCGGCCCCTTCGCTCGTCGCTCGTTTCACAACAACAGGAACAGGAGTACAATTTCTTTTTCTTCTTCTCGCCTCGCCTCTCGTCGCCTTTCTCCTTCACCTTCTTCCTATCTCTCCCGCTTCCTCTTCTGCTTCCTCCTCTGCTTCCTCCCTTTTCCCCTTTCCTCTTTCCCCCTTGAGTCCGCGATCCGCTCTTCCCACTCCCACTCTCTGTCTCTCAATTCCCGTCTCCCTTGGTCGGACACGGTGGAGAGGCTCTCCCGAGGTCGAGTTTGGCGGCCTAGAAGAGCCGTCATTGTCGTCATTGTCGTCCTCGTCCTCTTGCTCCCTTTGTTGGTGTGCGTGTAGACCACCATCCCAACCAACCTGCTCGCTCGCTTTTTACCCTCCCAACACCAGCTGGAGGCTGCTTCGACCGCCGATAATCAACTCCATCTTCGGTCCCCACGTTGATCGAGCAAAGAAAATTTACGACTATTCTCTAATTGTCTTTGTTTTGGGGTTGCCAACCTACCTTCGTTTGTTTGCATATATACTCGTGTGTGCTTGCTCGTGGCCCCGTCGACAATCGACCGAATATTTACGCAGCGACTGTTTTCCAAGCAATAATAGACCTCCCTTTGTTTATTCTTTTTTTTTTTTTTTTTTTTTTTTTTTTTTTTTTTTTTTTTTTTTTTAATCCCGTTCATCGACCGGATTCCCCCTTTTCCATATATTTCAAAGTTAATTAATGGTTGCGATATAGTGTAAGTCGAGTCGTTCTTTCCTCTCCTCCAGGGGGAATTGGTGGTGGTGTTGTTTGGGAGTCGTGATTACTACTTCTGGATGGAGACATCTCTGTTATAATAAGAATAGTTGCTGACATGATGTCCCATGGATATTTCCGACGCTGCAGCTGAGACACATTCATCATTATACGTCGAATCGATCATGTCGGCCCCACAGCAAGGTGGGCCTCCCCATGGGTATGGTGATGGCTATGGTCAATACCCCCAAGGCGATTCCCACTACCAGGACGGGTACTACGACCAGAATGATTATTCACAACATGATGGGTACTATGACAACAACCAGGGATAGTGAGTCTCCTTTCCTTTGCCAATGACATCGTTCCGGAACAATTGCTGACATTAGGTAAAACTTCTATTATCCTTCGTTAATAGCTACGGGGACAACCAATATCCGCAACAGGATGGTTATTACGATAACCAGCAGGGTTATGACGATGAGTACTACAACGATCAGTACTACGATCAGGGCACTGCGGGCTACAACAATGGACCGCAGTCGGGACGTCGCAGGGGCCATGATTCTGAAGAAGATTCGGAAACCTTCAGTGACTTCACTATGAAATCCGAGACTGCCCGTGCTGCGGATATGGACTACTATGGTCGTGGTGACGAGCAGTACAACAGCTACAGCGAAAGTCATATGGGCGGCCGTGGATACCGTCCTCCTTCCTCACAAATCTCCTACGGTGCAAACAGGTCCTCTGGTGCCTCTACCCCCGTCTATGGACCCGACTACGGTAACGCTCTCCCTGTCGGCCAACGCTCCCGGGAACCATACCCCGCCTGGACTTCTGATGCGCAAATCCCCCTCTCCAAGGAGGAGATCGAGGACATCTTCTTGGACCTGGTCAATAAATTCGGCTTTCAACGCGATAGCATGCGGAACATGTACGACCATTTCATGACCTTGCTTGATTCCAGGGCGTCCCGCTTGACTCCCAACCAGGCTCTTCTATCGCTTCATGCAGACTACATTGGGGGCGATAATGCGAACTATCGCCGTTGGTATTTTGCTGCTCATCTCGATTTGGATGATGCCGTGGGATTTGCCAACATGAATTTAGGCAAGGCAAATCGTAAAACTAGAAAAGCCCGCAAAGCAGCCAAGAAAGCCGCAGCCAATGATCCAAAGAATGAAGAACAAGCTCTGGCGGATCTAGAAGGGGACAACAGCTTAGAGGCTGCAGAGTATCGCTGGAAAACTCGCATGAATCGCATGTCCCAGCATGAGCGCGCCCGTCAAATCGCATTATATCTATTGTGCTGGGGTGAAGCCAACCAAGTCCGATTCATGCCCGAAGCCCTCTGCTTCATTTTCAAATGTGCTGACGACTACTACCACTCGCCTGAATGCCAAAATCGTGTTGAGCCTGTTGAGGAATTCACTTACCTCAACAATATCATCACCCCGCTGTACCAGTACTGCCGCGACCAAGGATATGAAATTTTTGATGGCAAGTACGTCCGGCGGGAAAAGGATCACAACAAGATCATCGGTTACGATGATATCAACCAGCTCTTCTGGTACCCTGAAGGAATCGAGCGGATTGTGATGAACGACAAATCCCGCATCGTGGACATCCCGCCCGCTGATCGATACCAGAAACTCAAAGAGGTCAACTGGAAAAAGGTGTTTTTCAAGACCTACAAGGAAACCCGATCCTGGTTCCATATGATGGTGAACTTCAACCGTATTTGGGTCATCCACGTCGGTTCCTTCTGGTTTTACACCGCCTTCAACTCCCCGACTCTCTACACTAGGGACTACAGACAGCGAGAAAACAATCCACCCACTGCTGCTGCGAGGTGGACCGCTACCGGCTTGGGTGGTGCCGTGGCCACCTTCATCATGATATTTGCAACAATTTGCGAATGGTGCTACGTTCCTCGCGCTTGGGCTGGTGCGCAGCACTTGACCAAACGGCTTCTCTTCCTCATTGGAATTTTCTGCATCAACATCGGTCCTGCAGTTTTCGTTTTTGGGGTTAATCAAGACCATCCGGCTGCCCACGCTCTGGGAATCGTGTCCTTCTTTGTCAATCTGCTAACATTCTTCTTCTTCGCCATTATGCCACTGGGGGGGCTTTTTGGAAGCTATCTTAGAAAGAACTCTCGCCAATACGTCGCTAGCCAAACCTTCACAGCCAGCTACCCCAGGCTTCGGGGAAACGATATGTGGATGTCATATGGCCTCTGGACTTGTGTCTTCGGTGCTAAACTTGCCGAGTCTTATTTTTTCTTGACTCTCTCTTTCCGTGACCCGATCCGGATTTTGTCGCAGATGAAGATTCACCAGTGCGCGGGTGATAAAATTTTTGGTCCCTCTGCCGATATGCTCTGCAAGCAGCAGCCAAGGATTCTACTGGGCCTCATGTTCTTCACGGATCTCAGTTTGTTCTTCCTTGATACCTATCTATGGTATATTATTCTGAACGCTGTCTTTTCGGTCGCCCGCTCATTCTATCTCGGTGTATCTATCTGGACTCCTTGGAGAAACATTTTCTCCCGCTTACCGAAGCGAATTTACTCCAAGGTCCTTGCGACTACCGACATGGAAATTAAATACAAGCCAAAGGTCCTTATTTCACAGGTTTGGAACGCAATTGTTATCTCGATGTACCGAGAACATTTGCTGGCGATCGATCATGTTCAAAAGCTTCTCTACCACCAGGTCCCCTCGGAACAAGAAGGAAAACGGACACTGCGAGCTCCTACATTCTTTGTATCGCAAGAAGACCATTCCTTCAAGACGGAATTCTTCCCCACTCAGAGTGAGGCTGAACGCCGTATCTCCTTCTTTGCCCAGTCCCTTTCAACACCGATTCCTGAGCCGGTTCCAGTTGACAACATGCCTACATTCACCGTCCTTATTCCTCACTACAGCGAAAAGATACTCCTGTCTCTGCGTGAAATCATTCGTGAAGATGAGCCCTACTCCCGTGTGACGCTCCTTGAGTACCTGAAGCAACTGCACCCGCATGAATGGGATTGCTTTGTCAAAGACACGAAAATCTTGGCTGATGAAACTTCTCAATTTAACGGCGACGAGAAAAGTGAAAAGGACGCGGCCAAAACTAAAATCGATGACCTGCCATTCTATTGCATTGGCTTCAAATCAGCCGCACCCGAGTACACTCTTCGGACTCGTATTTGGGCTTCGCTTCGTTCTCAAACCTTGTACCGTACCATTTCTGGCTTCATGAACTATAGCCGCGCCATAAAGCTGCTGTACCGTGTGGAAAACCCCGAGGTCGTTCAAATGTTTGGTGGCAATTCAGAGAAGCTCGAACGCGAATTGGAAAGGATGGCTCGTCGCAAGTTCAGAATCGTGGTTTCTATGCAGCGGTTCGCGAAATTCAACAAGGAAGAACGAGAAAATACGGAGTTCTTGCTCAGAGCTTACCCAGATCTTCAAATTGCCTACTTGGACGAGGAACCACCTGCTAACGAGGGTGAGGAGCCCAGATTGTATTCTGCCCTGATCGATGGCCATTCCGAGATCATGGAGAATGGACTACGCCGCCCCAAGTTTCGAATTCAGCTCTCCGGTAATCCGATTCTTGGTGATGGAAAATCCGATAATCAGAACCATGCGATAATTTTCTACCGTGGCGAATATATCCAGCTCATTGACGCTAACCAGGATAACTATCTGGAAGAATGTCTGAAGATCCGCAGTGTTCTGGCCGAATTTGAAGAGATGAATCCTGAGAATGTTTCGCCATATGTCCCCGGAGTCCCTCCCCCGAAAACCACACCGGTTGCAATCCTTGGTGCCCGTGAATACATCTTTTCGGAGAACATTGGTATCCTTGGTGACGTTGCTGCAGGGAAGGAACAGACTTTCGGTACGCTCTTTGCTCGAACACTGGCTCAAATTGGTGGCAAGCTTCACTACGGTCATCCTGATTTCCTCAACGGCATATTTATGACTACACGAGGTGGCGTTTCCAAAGCACAAAAGGGCCTCCATCTGAATGAGGATATCTATGCTGGTATGAATGCACTTCTCCGTGGTGGCCGCATTAAACATTGCGAATACTATCAGTGCGGAAAGGGTCGTGATCTTGGCTTTGGCTCAGTTCTCAACTTCACCACTAAGATCGGTACTGGTATGGGAGAGCAGATGCTGTCTCGAGAGTATTACTATTTGGGTACCCAACTACCTCTTGATCGCTTCTTGTCGTTTTACTACGCACATCCTGGCTTCCATATCAACAATCTCTTTATTATGCTTTCCGTGCAGATGTTCATGATTTGCATGATTAATCTTGGCTCCCTCCGCAACCAAACCATTCCCTGTATCGTGAAAAAGGGAGTTCCAATCACCGATGCCCTTTTGCCTACCGGATGCGCTGATACCGATCCGATCACGGACTGGGTTAACCGTTGTATTGCTTCCATTTGCATCGTGTTCTTGCTCTCTTTCTTCCCGCTGGTGGTTCAAGAACTTACGGAGAGAGGAGCCTGGCGTGCGGTTACCCGTCTCGCCAAGCACTTTGGATCGCTATCTCCTTTCTTCGAAGTGTTCGTCTGCCAGATCTACGCAAACTCGTTGCATAACAATTTGTCATTCGGAGGTGCTAGATATATCGGTACCGGTCGTGGCTTTGCGACTGCTCGTATTCCGTTCGGTGTACTCTACTCTCGTTTCGCTGGCCCATCCATTTACTTTGGCGCTAGGTCGTTGATGATGCTGCTGTTTGCAACGCTCACTGTTTGGTCTGCGTGGTTTCTCTGGTTCTGGGCTTCAATTCTTGCCCTTTGCATTTCACCATTTTTGTTTAATCCTCATCAGTTCGCCTGGAACGACTTCTTCATCGATTACCGTGACTACCTGCGATGGCTCTCTCGTGGAAATTCTCGTTCCCATGCCTCTTCATGGATTGCCTTCTGCCGACTTTCTCGTACTCGGATAACTGGTTATAAACGCAAAGTCCTTGGGTCTCCTTCAGAGAAACTGTCTGGCGATGCTCCACGAGCACAGCTTACCAATATTTTCTTCAGCGAAATTATTGGGCCTCTTGTCCTTGTGGTCGTTACCCTCATTCCGTATCTTTTCATCAATGCTCAGACTGGAGTCGATGACGCAAAGCCTACTAGTTCTCTAATCCGACTCGCCATTGTAGCCTTTGCACCCATTGCCATCAATGCCGGTTGCCTTGCTGTTCTTTTCGCAATGGCTTGCTGTATGGGTCCCGTATTGAGCATGTGCTGCAAGAAGTTTGGCTCTGTGCTAGCAGCTATCGCCCACGGCGTCGCTGTTGTTATGCTCCTGGCCTTCTTTGAAGTTATGTTCTTCCTGGAAGGATGGGTGTTCGCCAAAGCACTTATCGGAATGGTTGCGGTCGTCGCCATCCAGAGATTCGTGTACAAATTGATCATCTCCCTTGCCCTGACCCGAGAATTCCGCCATGACACCTCGAACGTCGCGTGGTGGACTGGTAAGTGGTACAGCATGGGTTGGCACTCAATGTCTCAACCAGGACGTGAGTTCCTTTGCAAGATCACGGAACTTGGAATGTTCGCCGCGGATTTCATCCTTGGCCACGTGCTTTTGTTCTTCATGCTGCCACCACTCTGTATCCCGTATGTCGACAAGGGCCACTCTGTAATGCTCTTCTGGCTTCGCCCAAGGTATGTTTCCTGTATCAAAGAAAATTCAAGAATAAAAGAAAAGAAAAAGAAAACTAATCATGAACCTGTAGTCGCCAAATCCGCCCTCCAATCTATTCACTGAAGCAATCCAAGCTACGGAAGAGAAGAGTCATCCGCTTTGCCATCCTCTACTTTGTCATGCTCGTTATTTTCCTTGCTCTTATCATCGGACCTGTGGTTGCCGGTCCCCACATAGGAACATTTTCGCTCCCAGGCTTCATAGAAAACATGAACTTACTTCAACCAACCGGCCAAGACAATAACGATACCACCTCGATCCCAACTGGGGGACCTAAGAACGAACGGCCTGCAAATAATGTCCGGATGGCTCGGTTATTTTAATGAAGTCTTTTAAGGAAGTCCATGGGAGATAAAATGGATGCCAGCAAAATGAACTGGCACGAGCATATTTTTGAGGCGTTTTTTTATTCATAAATTTCTCTCACTTTGATATTACAAAGTCCTCAGAAGATGTCCCGAATGTATTGTACAGTACACCAGAAATTTACATGGGCTGAAATGGGCATGCATGGCAAGGGGATTGGGGTTTACGATTGCGTGGTTTCCTTTTTTTCTTTATTTTTTCTCCTGTTTCTCTCTCTCTCTCTCTTTCTTTGTGTTTTTGCTCTCTCTCATGGTTCTGATTAGACCTGAAGATGAAGCTTAGTCTTGCAAATTGGCTTTTAGGCACATTTCTGCTGTTCTGTGTTTCCTTTACATACTCGCTATTAATGACACTTGTTTTTTTCCGTTGTTTTTGTAAATTCTTTGCTGTGGTACTCTTCTCTTTTTCTTTTTAATGATTTGATTTGAGATATACTTGCTGCGTAGTTGAACTTCTTTTTTTATTTTTTAAATTTTCTAACTTTTTTTCATTTCTCCTGTTTCTTTTGTTCTTGCTCTTTTAAATTATACTCATCAGATACTAGCAGAGAAACCCCTTATAGTTCTATTTCTTTTGTTTTCTTTGCAGATTAAATTAATCAGCGATGTATGTAACGTTACATTAGGGATGCTAAGCTGTAGAATGTTGTGAATGATTTTTTGCTGATATCGGTTGTCTTTAATTTTCATCTATGAAAACTCCGTGATCACGTGACTGGTTCCTTCAGGAGGAAAAAAATAACAAATCGGGTTGGTGAGAAACCAGCGACTTCGCATCCAAGTCAAGCCCCTTGAGATCTTCTGCACATTTTCCCCTACGTGCCCGAATCCAATTCCATTCATCTCCTTTTCTCCTCTCTCTTCTCTTCTTCAAATTCCCGCCTTTTTTTATCTACCAGTACCTCGATACCTAATATTTAATTGTCTCATTGGCCCTCCCGGCGCGTGCCTTTGGATACCGAAAAGCCCTCGGAGCAACACCCCCTATTCCCACCCCCGCACGAATGAGCGAATGCACACACACGCATAGCTAGATATATATACATACATACATAATACATAGACAGAGAGAAAGAGAAGAGAGAGAGAGAGAGAGAGAGAGAGAGAGAGAACGAAAAGGGATACCATGGACCTGCACGAAACTCAGCGTCTGGGTCCTCGAGTA
>NW_001813978.1:1469485-1471368 GCF_000149585.1 Histoplasma mississippiense
CCCCCCCCCCCCCCCCCCTCTCTTCCCCCCTTCCTCTTTGTCTTGGTTTTGTGGGGAGATTGCGGGATGAGATAGTTTGTGAGTTGTGCTAACTGGCGGTGGCGTTGATGAATGTATAGGAAATTGACGACTTGGTTGAGGACTGGGCTCCGGAACCTCTTGTTACGCCTCCTTCGCCGCGGGATGAGGCGGAAGTCGAGAAACGGGTTGTGCTTGCTGGGTATGTTGTATTTTTTTCTTTTTTAAAAAAAACAACAAAAACAAAAACATCTTTATTTCTTTCACTCAAAAAGCCCAGGAAATGATATAATTCTTCTTCGCCTACCTATCTTACCTAACAATTTTTCTCCATTTCAAAACAATAGACCAACGGGCCCGAAATCAAAACTCACCAACGGCCGCACCGTGATCAACCTCGCATCCTCCAACTTCTACAACTTTGTCGCGAATGAGAACCTCAAGGAGAAAGCCATCCAGACTCTCCGCACATACGGCGTCGGCCCCTGCGGACCACCGGGTTTCTACGGGACTCAGGACGTGCACATACGTACTGAGGCAGACATTGCAGCCTCCCTCGGCGTGCCTGCCTGTATTGTTTATGCGCAAGCGTTCTCCACGATATCTAGTGTTATCCCATCGTTCTCTAAGCGTGGTGATATCATTGTTGTGGATAAAGGTGTTAATTATGCGATTCGGAAGGGCATACAGATCTCGCGGAGCGCGGTGCGCTGGTATGAGCATAATGATATGGAGGATTTGGAACGGGTGTTGAGCAAGATTACGAAGGAACAGGCGAAGAAGCCGTTAACAAGGCGATTTATTATTACTGAGGCGCTGTTTGAGAGTAGAGGAGATATGGTGGATTTGCCGGCCATTGTTCGTATCTCTTTACTTTTTCTTGTCCCCTGGTGTGCCGTTGTGAAGGGAAGTATGAGTAAACGCTAACTTTCTGTCGCGTTCCTACCCCCGTTCGTTTTTCTTTTCTTCATAGATTGAACTCAAACTCCGCTACAAATTCCGATTAATTCTTGACGAGACATGCTCGTTCGGCGTCCTGGGTCGCACCGGCCGCGGAATCACAGAACACCAAAACGTCGATGCGACGGAAGTCGACATGATCGTCGGCTCACTAGCCGGTCCCCTTATTGCAGGAGGAGGCTTCTGCGCTGGGTCAGAGGAGATTGTCCACCACCAACGCATCTCCGCCACTGCGTACTGCTACTCTGCCGCGCTTCCCGCCTTGCTGGCCACGACGGCTAGTGAAACCATAATCCTCTTGCAGAATAGCCCCGACCTTATCACGCAGCTGCGGGAGAATATTAAGGCGATGTGGCTGCAACTAGACCCCCGGAGTGACTATGTCTACTGCTCATCCGCGCCGGAGAATCCCGTTATGCACCTCGTGCTGAAGCAGAGTGTTGTTGTGGCGAAGAAGCTGTCGGTTGAAGATCAGGTGGCCTTAATGCAGGATATTGTTGACGAGGTATAGTTTTACTTGTTCTTCTTTATCATTCCTCTCTGCTTTGTTTTGTTTCGTCTGCTTTTGTCATTTGCCTCCTTTCACTCCCAGGACTTTTCGTTTCTACTTATTCTTCTTTCTTCCCCCCCGGCTCCTCTTGAGGGAAAAGATGGCGGGGGTGGCGGGGATGAGACTGGCGCAGATATACGTGTGAGCTGGGTTTGCCGAAATCTCTCAAGAGCGTAAGTTGAGTGAATCTTCCTGTGGTGGAGTGGGTGATGTCCGTGCTGACTGCTTCTGTACTATGTGAGCCTTGATCGTAATCATTTTGGATGGGTTTCGGTCATGTGATCTTCTTTCTGGACTGACACGTAGTTCCGGCTCAGAAGTATGTAATGATAAAGCGTACTCCATATTCCACTAT
>NW_001813978.1:1471468-1492236 GCF_000149585.1 Histoplasma mississippiense
TTTATATATATCTAATGTTATATGATGTATCCTCAGGCTCTCGCCAATGGCGTCCTCATTACCCGTAGTAAGTCCATCGAGGACAACGTGATCCCCCAGCACATTGCGACTCCTCCTCCTCCTGCTCTCAAAGTATGCTTGACGACGGGCATATCGCGGAGGGAGGTTGAGAAGGCGGGGACCATAATTCGCCATGCTATTACGAAAGTTCTCAGGCAGAGGCGATAAGACTCGTTGTGGCGTGTGTGTGGTGCATTTGGCTTGGGTTGGTGTCTTGGTAAAGGTTTTGGGGGTGTCTCTCTGCTTTTTTTTTTGCTCTTTTTAAGTTTTGATTTTCTTCACTAATTCTGTCTGACCCTTCCTGTCCCATTCCGCTGTACGATTCCTGGTTTTTGCTTTTTCTCTTCTGTTTTTTGTACTATGAAGAAAAAGGATTTAGATACCTGTTGTAATTCAGCGCCGTCGCTTTTATGTACTTATATATATAATAATTAAGCTGTCCGCATCCTTTTGATGTGCAAGATGCGTCCATGTATCCATGTATCAATTGATCTACGCAAATACATTCAATCAGTGGACATCTGCAAATGGCTATCGATATCTAAATATGAATGAATATGTATGTGTGTGTGTGTACGTACATGCATATACTCCACAATCATCGATGTTGCAAAACCCTCGACGCCATCATCGTCATATCATCAGGTCAACAAACTCAGCAAACTGGGTCTGTTACTCCCTTTCTCCCTCTATTTTATCCCACATCTTACTCCAGTCTAGCCCAACCCATCCCTCGACCGTTTTGTATGAATTTCCGCCATGTCATTCGTTTTAAGAAACAGGAGATTAGCAGGCGAGATGAACCATCGATGCGCCAGCTTTTGTTATTATAGCAACCTAGAAAGGCAAAAAAGGTGGTACAGCAGTAACATGACAGGCAAATGGCTCTACTTTGGGGGAATGGATTAGATTGTGTCATTTACGGTATGTCCCTCTCGGCACTATGTAATGTACGTGTGTACATGAACCTGCATATGAGCACTTCCTGATTTGATGACTTAGAGATTCTGTATATTCGTCGCTGGAGGCGGGTTTGGATTCGGAGGGCGGGTCGTTTTATTTTATTTTATTTTATTTTGCGTGATTGACAAGATGATCAGTTGAAGTCGATATTCTCTGGCTCCGCTCATACAAGAATCTTGTATAGATGTCAGTCAGGTCCCCTCCCCATACAGCTTAGCGGCTGATCCGGTTATCAAAGCAGACATCCAATATCGTCTGACAACAACGACCTCCAACAACAGCCACAACACTGCGTCTTGTCTCCGACGGCAACAATACCTTTTGTGTGTGTCCCTTATGAAACAGCGACGGCTGCCCTCACTAACCATGCCACGGTCAAAACAACAAAGAAACAAAAGAAGCAGAACTCCTGCCACCTTCTCCCCTACCATTGCCGCTGGTTTCGTTC
Organism: Histoplasma mississippiense; assembly: GCF_000149585.1. NCBI lineage: Eukaryota > Fungi > Ascomycota > Eurotiomycetes > Onygenales > Ajellomycetaceae > Histoplasma > Histoplasma mississippiense. Next base: position 1,472,940 of record NW_001813978.1, read on the forward strand.
GCTCGTTTCTTACAGCAGGGAGAAGCTGTACCGCCAAGTGTCGCAATTCAAATTTGCCATGGGCTGAACGCTTGACCAGGTCGCTTGAGTGGGGTGTTTGTGGTCGGGCGGACCCAAAGTTCAACCAGTTGAGGAGGTTTCTGTGGTTCAGGCCCGAGTTTATTCCTGGAATCGGAGTGTTCCCGAAAGCCCTCCCCAAAGAAAATGAGATCTGGAAGATTCAAGTCATGTTTGAGAATCTAGTCAAGGTAAATTCTGATGCGGTTTTTGTCTGAATGCCATGTGTCATCCTCACCCAAGTAGGGCCGTACTGTTGGTAGCCGTACGTCATACCCGGATGATCCGCCTAGGACGCACCCTACTAAAAAGCTGCATATCCCGTTGAACTATTCAACTCCCAAGCCACAAGGAGATGGGATGACGAAATCGGACAGGCATGAGCATGGACGCAGAGACCATTGTGCACAATCCGATATCATAAACAACCATGCAATGAGGAGCAGCGCCCAGGGTAAACGACGTTGGTACGGTGTTCGAATAGGTCGCCGCCCCTCAGATCCACGAAATGCGAGGCGTTCCTGATTCTTCCTTAACGGCTTCTACCTTATCTCGCCTGCATTTAATTGCTGCTGGCCAATTTCGTATATTTTTGTGCTCTCTGGCCTACTTGCAGTCTTTTTGTCAAAGAAATAAATCTTCCTGCTCTTGCCTGCCGCCCACCAAATCTCTACAGCGCCATTTGTGCGGTACATCTACATGTGCCAATCTATATAACAGTTCTCTGCCGCGCGGAACCGTGTTACCCTTGCTGGCTAAAAATTTATTTTCCCCAGTTCTTATTCTGCATGATTTCCTTGTATAGCTTACCTGTCATTGCCGGTCCTAATCGTCCAATCTACCCAGACCTTCGTTATTCCTTTGTTGATTAATAGTGATGTGCTTGAGTCCTTTCTCCCCAATTCTGTCCGCCGTCGGTGTTGTTCGTCTTATTCGCCTCTCTGGTCAATTATCTACTTCTTTCACATATTCAAACATTTATTGCTTAATTAATGGTCTTGTCATGAGGGCCGGCTTATTCCTCTCCGCTTTATCAGTTGCTTTTATCTACCCTGCTAGTCAGTCCTTATCGAGACGTACACAGTTGCCTCCTCAGCTAGTGTCTAGGATTGCTTCAGTCAGATGTTTTTATTTCATTTTATTTCAATTGCTTTCTTTACTTCACGAGGTCTTGCTCGGCTATGACCTTAAGTCGACCGCGGGATCGCCTCACGTATGCCTTTTCCCTGTGGTAATATATTGGGCTCAATCCCTCCTGACACCAGACTCCCTTCCTTTTTGCCCCTGCAAAAATCAGTTCTATCCTTTACAGCAGAATACAATCTTGCTGTGCGTTGCCAATCTCTTCAACACCGCCGCCTCAATCGACCTCTCACACATTAAACTCTAGCTACCTAGCGTTCCGTTGCAAAAGGAAATTCTGTCGTTATATCGCCAACATTCTCGAATCCGACCGTCTTCACTTCACATCCACGCATACGCAGTGGGAGATATAGCGGCTGGGATATACTTATCCGGTTGTTGGAGCTAAAACAAACCAATGTTCGCAAACCTGTAATAGTTCGTGAAATTTGCAAACTGTGGGCTGTGAGATAATACTGTTCTTCCGACTTTTTGTATCTCCTATAGTCTTAGGTGAGTGACTTTTCTTCATGCAGTTCCAGTTTATTAGAGACCCAACTTTACTCCTCCGTTAGGCCTGTTTCGCAATGTGCCTTTCCACTGGCATAACCTGAGCTGAGGAATTGCACAGCCTTAAAACTACATGTTTTGCTTGCGTAGATATCCATGGCTCTTCTGCTCTAGCAAGCGGGCTGCTAGCCATTGACTGACAAGCCATATGTAGCGCTTGTTTCGTCTCAAACGAATAAGCATTTTTGAGAGATTGGACATATAAAACATACAAGTACATATGCGAAAATGAAAACTGGTATCTTCACCATTACTGTGCTTTCTTTGCTAAGCGTGACCGCCGCCCTCCCGAAAGGCAAGTTCTTGCGTTTTCCCCTTCCAATCCGGTACCTCTAAATCCAGTCGCGAAATTGGAAGCTGATACATCTTGAGGATAGCGTATTCCCCTGAAAACGCAAAGCGTGGGGAATCGAATAATCTCGTTGACTTTTCGACTGAGGTTATCGTCCCGGCTGACCAAAACGTGCCTGTCAGATCGAAAACTACAGGCCAGCGGTCTACCTCCGCAAAACCAACGCTGACTGCTGTCCGAAGCCTCCCTATCACCAAAGACGCTGCAAACAGGATTGCCCAAACTCCAGTTTCACAATCTCTGCATCGGTCCTCAACTCCAGCGCCTACGCCACCTCCAGGCGGCAATTCCAACGCCGTTGACCTATCCCTCCCGCCCCTTCCGCTTCCTTCTCCCACTAAAAACCCACTCCCGCTCTCTGTACCTCCTCTAGTTTCACCACCAAAAACGCCTGGATCACCCAATTTCCCTGGGAATGGCTTGGGAATATGCTACGCTCCATACGGAGATAACGGCGAATGCAAGACCCCACAGCAAGTTGAGAGCGACTTTTCTAAATTTGGTGGATTCGACACCGTCCGTTTCTACGGCACTGACTGCAATCAAGTTCCCATGGTGGTAGCTGCCGCCAATAAATACCAGAAAAAACTCTTCGCCGGCATCTACGACATCGAAAAGCTTGACGAGGCCTTGCACAACTTGATTCAGGGAGTCCAATCCTCCTGGGCACTTATTGTCACAGTTGCAATCGGCAACGAGCGTGTAAACAGCGGCCAATCTTCCGTTTCTGAGGTCGTCGGGAGTGTCAGCAAAGCCAGGAAGGTATTGCGTGACGCTGGCTACACTGGCCCCGTCGTCACCGTGGATACTTTCAATGCCTTAATCGCCCATCCGGAACTCTGCGAAGCTTCTGATTTCTGCGCTGCAAACATCCATGCCTTTTTCGACCCCAACACCGAAGCATCTAACGCGGGAGGCTTTGTCAAGAAGCAGCAGGAGCGTGTGTCGCGTGCAGCAGGGGGAAAGATGACTGTTGTTACGGAATCAGGGTGGCCGAAGCACGGAAATCCGAATGGCAAGGCAGTTCCATCCCCGGAGAATCATAATCTGGCGCTGGCGAGTTTGTTGAGCGCTTTTAAAGGCAAGGAGCGTAGTCTCTATTTATTCTCTGCATTTGATGACAAATGGAAGAAGGATAACCCCTCCACTTTTGGAGCAGAGAAATACTGGGGGATTTTATGAACAAGCTGGACTGTCTTGTTGGATTGTGGACTTTTGAAGAATTTTGTATCCCTTTGGATTGGCGGCATTATTGGCGAGCTTGGCTTTTTGACTGTAAGACTTTTCTTTTATGCCTTTATGAGTGCTTGATTATAGACACTCTTCGAATGTCGCCGCGTTTATTTTTAACAGCACGGATCTCATCATTTAGCATTAGAGTACAATATACCCTGATATTCAAATATAGAAAAAGCATGTACTTTTACTCAATGAACAAAACAAAAAAGGGGGTGCAGGGTTAAGTATCCCCATGTCTCAGCTCTTCCCAATGAACCATGGCTCTGAACTTAACCTTAATCATATCAATTGAAAGGGCAAGGTGCGACAGAGACAAACACTAGAGGAAGTAGCTATTCATAGAGTTTCGTTTCTTCAGCTATACTATCAAAATGCTTCGTCTTCTGCGTGGTGTATACTGACTTACCTAGAGCTCATTTTGCAGGGCACTCCTGGGATCGAGCCAGCACCGTGACACTAAACCACTTTCCGGAAACGATTGAGATGTTCAAACGTTGCCAAGGTGCATATTTTTCTCATACAAAATGTATCTCTATGGGATACGAATTCGTCATCTTTTCAGCTTTGTTCTATGCTAGAGCTGAAGCTGTGTATATTTGGGATTAAATACGTGTTTCAATTCCTAGGGGTGTCGGAACCGGAGCACGGCAAAAGTGGAAATTTAACATACAGTGCTCAGGCCGTGATTTAAGAACAATAAAAGCACTTTGGCTACTACGAAATTTCATCGTTTGACCTCAAGCTAGGGGCGTCCTCAACTATTGTATTTGTATGAAGGGTGCTTGTACCTGTACATTGTAACACTCTCCATATTGAACTGAATTCCTGAATCATCGATCTTAAGGGATTGATAGTAGCATTTGGCCAATATTGCACTGCGCCAGTTTATTTGCCATAGCGTATCCATGACCTGATTTCTGATATCTCTTAAGGGCCATAACTCAGTTTTGATGTCGCCATCATAGTGAATTATATAACTATCGTATCAAAAGATCCCCGAGTGCCTGAAGATCTGGATGGAAATGCTACCTCTGAGCATCATCATGCCTCCGGACAACAACGGTTTACATAGTGTACTGTATGTACACTGCACGATGCACCCAGTGTTCTGTGCGTAACCCTTGGTCGAAATAAGGTTTTTATGTAGCCCATTTGGGAAGTACGCTAGTCTGCAATAGGAAGCTCAACGGTCGCCGCATATCAGATCTGTAGTTACACTGGAGTTAGCTCAATAACAACAGCAACATGAACCCCTGAGTCTCTTGGCCATTAGGTGTCATCACGGCCAACTAATAGTAACGGGGGTGGATCGTTCAATCCAATCCAATCCCTCCAATGCCCTCCACGCGCTGGGTCATGTGATCACCTTCCTACAAAATTCACTCATGACCTACGCTGTACAGGTAGCATGGAGTTAGTTATGGAACACAGAGCATTGAGGTAGCCTTGGGCTTTAAATTGGCACCATCAGCGGTTCCCTTATCAAAGGATACACAGCAAGGCCTTGCCTCGATAGGCAGATCGTCCGAGTGGACCTGAATCCTGGGGCCGGTTCAACTTCCAGGTATGGTAGGAAATCGATGGCTTCCGACATTGCGGTATGATAGTAATCCTCTCCTCCAGAATGCACTTCGCGGGGGCTTTCAGCTCCAAGGTGAAATATACGAAGTCACAATGGGCCGTCCTATCTTTGACGACCCTCAGTTACCCTGCCTCAAGGCTACAAGACCAAATCCTCCAGGCGCTGTGGCTGGTCGAATCGTGAAAGGCGCTGATGCCAATACCTTCTTTGATCCTATCAGCTTCATAATTGACTGAGCAGCTGGCGCAGACGCAAGATGCACCCCCGAGAGTCAGGAGGACTTTGGCACTAGTGCCTTCAATCGACGTAAGGCAGACCCTAGGAAGCCGCGTCTCACCATAAGAAATAAGCTTAACCTAGATTTCATGTTCGAAGAACCCGATTTCCAGCCTCCTTTGAGCTCCCAAGGTGGACTTGCATTTGGGACATCAACTAACTGCAACTACGCACTAAATTCTAGAGCCTTAGAGATGTATTATGAGCCCTCAATTACTTAAGGTTATCCCTGAACACACCTCTAGGCTACTGGGGCAAAAGAGCTCGTTTACCAGCGCCATGCTGTTATGACTCCCACCTTGCCCGTGTCTGCTACCGTTCAAAGATACATGGGCCTGTTTCACGGAGAATCACAGAGACACGAAAGTGGTAAATATAGCTTCAAACTTAATGGCTCCTGGCCCCTGCCTATGCCAATCCTCGTGTTTGTCGATGTTACATTCCCCGAATTCATCCCTGCTTGTGTGATCTCCGGATATATGCTGAGCCGAGGACCGAATTTTTAGTGATTTGAACAGGACATGTACGCATCGTTCTGTTTTGGATGATTTTCATGCATTTATATCAGTGGTCCGAATTTGTTTTATAGGTCTCGTTGCATACTCCATTAACCCTTCACCCGATTTCGATTGCTATAAGGGCAGGGAAATGATAGCAAAACAAATATCCTTCGCTCTAGGGTTCTTGAGACATTTATTTGGAGATCACTAAGTTTGTCGGAGAGAGCAGAATCGTTGTGTATCATGGCCTTACCAACGGCGGGCTTGGTACCTGCGAAATGGCTTGCAGCAGATTTTATTCATCAACTGAGCTACTTGCAGTTAGCATGTCTGGTTAATACGGCCGGTGTTGTGCTTCTTTCGATTTACTGCTGGTTTTCCGCTGCCAAATACCCAGGCATACCCCGAGTCCGCGATGGTATGAAGGCTCGATTTAGTCTTAAGACTCGCTTAGCATATTATGCGAATTGTGAGGGGTTGTATAAAGAGGCATATGAGACTGTGAGTATCAGCTGCTTAACAGAAACATTGCTCTGAAGCAGTACAGCCGTCTATTTTACTTAATCTCTCTACTGTGTTTTAAGTCTTCTACTATGTCAACTAACGAAACGTATTAAATAGTACCTGAAAAAGGGCCAACCATGCCTCGTCCCAGGCCTCGGATTGCGGACTGAAATTCTCCTACCAAAGGGCACCCTGCGGTGGCTGGTAACCCAACCGGACAAAGTCCTAAACACACAGGAGGCATTTCGTGAGCTGGATCAGATCGACTGGGCAGCCGACCACCACAAGTACGTCACCGATCCATGGCTGGCTATGATCCTCAATCGCGATGTGAATCGCAACTTTGACAGATATCTGGGACCAATGGGTAAGGAAATGCAAAATGCAGTTGAGAGGTGGATTCCGAACAAGGACGAGTGGGAGGAAATTCCACTTTGGGATACATTGAAACTCGTAATTGCACAGTTCTCGAGTCAGTTTACGGTAGGGGAGCCGCTTTGTAAGTGGTTATTCTTCGCTCTAGACGTATACTTCACTTGGATTTCATCGGGATCGTATCTATTTATTGATAAGTGACGATATATTAATATCAAAGCACAGGTAGGGATGAAGAATATCTCCGCGCTTCCTCTAAATTCGTGGATCTCTTCGCAACAAACGCGGGCTTGGTCCCCTACATACCTGTACCGCTCCGCCCTGTCCTGTGCCCGATACTGTACCTTCCATTCCGTTTAAACTACTGGAAGCTGGAAAGGATTTTGAAACCGGTGATAAAGGGGCGTTTGGATCGCTTTTTGAAACATCAGCACTCTGAAACGATAAGAAGCGAGCGGCATCTCGGCATAGACAGTGGCCAAAATGAGCCCGAGGACTTACTCCAATTAATGCTCCGTTTCGCTCAAAGCGATCGCTCTAAAGAGGATTTACACGACATCCACAGCCTTGCCTACCGGATCTGCATCAATAACCTGGGTTCCTTCCATCAGACAACTGCAACTGCGACAAACCTAATCTTCAACATCATCGCATCCGACAAAGAATTCAGCACAATCGCATTACTCCGGGAGGAGATCGAATCTGTGCTTCCAAGGGAATACTATACTGTCCCATCTCCTACTACCGAGCTAGCTGAAAAGGAAGAGAAAACAGGCGGCTGGTCAAAAGCTTCCGTCGCTAAGTTGGTGTTGATGGACAGCGTGATGCGCGAAACGGTACGAACGCACAGCTTTGTACATCGCTCCGTCACGCGCACTGTGATGGACGATAATGTCCATTCCCCCGTTATAGAGAGCGAAGCTGGGTAGCGGCGAAGCCAGCACCATCAGCGTCCCCCTCCCCAAGGGGGCGATGGTTTCCATCCTCTCGCGCGGCAGTTACTGCGATCCCGACATCTTCGAAGACCCCATGAAGTTTAACCCCTGGCGTTTTGCGCAGCCGAAACGAGACCATCATAGTGAGCATCTAACGGCACAGGAGCACGCCCGCAGGCAACTTTCACCGTGACATCCGCCAATATCTTTTTTCGGCCACGGCGGCACGCATGTCAGCGCTTATCGCAGATGCTGAGACGAAAAATGCTCTTGGCTTGCTTGCTCATGAAATTTTGATGTAGACCTGAGTGCCTGTGCCAAGACCTGATGGTAAGGGGGAAGTGGCAGTGCGTCCTGAGAGCCCTTGGGTGTTGGAGGTCATCTTGCCGCCGATAGGAGGGAGGATTAGGACGAAGAGAAGAGCATGTGAAAGGGTATGAAGGGCAGTGATCATTTTGTTGCGAATTGGCAACATATCATAAGGAATTATTGTACTAGGGTGTTGTATTTGTCTTCTAGAAAAAAATTTGGGGCAACTATCTTGCCTATTTTTTTACGTCTCTTGTATTGGTGGGTTTCCCATAATAATATTTTTCCTTTCTTTATGAAGCAAATGTGGGGGGTGGGTGGGGGAGAAAAAAATATATATATATTCTCTCTGGGATGCAATATCTTCAAGTTCGCTTGTGTCTACCTCTGTAGAAGCTATCGCAGTTCTTCAAAGCCAGAAGCAGAAACAACTTAAGTGTAGAACTACAAAAGAGTGAGAGCGTAATAAAAATAATTAATAATAATAATCAAGAATTTCCCTAGATAAGTTAAGAAAAAAAAAAAAAAAAATAAGTAATCCCACGGCAGGCAATGGAGGGGTATCGCCCTTATAAAATTAAAACCTTTCGCATACGATCAAAAATCCATCCAGAAAGTCTAAACGGCGAAAAAAGGCAAAATAAGGAATACCTTTAGGGTAGTTAACCTTCTTCCTGTACCTTCAGCCTGCCCACTTCATCCTCTATAATTGTAACAGACTCAACGCTTGTGGTATCATGAGCACACGTAAGCGTCGTTTCAAGCAACGTAGCCACCACCACTCGCCGCTCATTGTCGCTGACTTCGCTGCACTTCTCATTATTCTCACTATAATCATTGTTATTTATGATTGTGTTCCCGGTAAGAGGAACAGAGTGGCCGGCTGCATTTCCGTCAACTACCTGCTGGGACTTCTTGCCTCGCCATCGTCGGGCTTTTGGTGGTTCTGGCTTTTGGGATGTGACGTGGCAACTCGAGGGAGACAACGACGGGCTTGCCGGAGAGGATGAGAAATGGCTTGAGCAAGGTGACTCGGAGGGTGGATTCAGTTTTTGAGCGCTGTAAGGATGGTGATGTTGGGGCAGAGGGGGTGGCTGACGGAGGCGATGATGAATGGCATGCTGGCTGGCACGGCATTTTGGAGGGACGGAGTGTGAGGATCTGCGTGGTGGGGGAACAGCAGGGGCATGAGGACTCGAGGAGGGATTTGGGGTGCGTGATTTGGGGACGATTATTGCAGGAACTGGGGGCTCGTGGAGGGCTGATTGGGTTGTCGATATGCCAGCGGATGTATGTTTCGATGAGTCGGTTGGTAAGGTCGTGGGGGTTACGGATCCAGAGGCTTTGATGCTAACTGAACCTTTCCTTTCACGTACAGCAGTGCTCATTCTATCCGCAGTTTTTTGTTCTGTAGGCTCGTCTTCTTCCTGCTGCTCACGACGCCCACGCCAACGTCTAGCCTTGGGGGGTTCTGGCTTTTGTTTCGGGGGTGGTGGCGGTGCGGGTGGAGCTTTCGAAATGTCCCTCCGGCTGGGAAGGTTGACACCAGGCTTCTCTTTGTGGACTGCAACCTCAACAACGCTGCCTTCCGAAGAACGAGCAGTTTCGAGGTTCATACCAAGTGCTCTCGCAGGGCTTGTTTTTGGAGGCGATGACGCTGATTGCGAGGAACGGCGTCCGGTGAGGCTGTGAGGAGAACTTGGCTCTGGAGAGGTGGACGGAGTCGTGACGGGTGAAATTGATTCTTTTATACATTTTTCTACCGGCGCTTCCGTATTAATTTCCGACTTAGGTTTCTGTTTACATATCTCAGGATCGGCAAGCCAGTCTACCTGGCCACATCGCAACACCAACCGTTTCGTTGTATCATCGACGTCGTCGAAATGAAGGATCCTTTCATGTTCCTCTGAATCAAAAGAAAATTGGCCTCTAACAAGAATCCCCAGGAGCTTTCTGAGCTCATCTCGTTTATAATGAGGTGGATGCCTGAGTTGGGTATGAGCCAATAACGGATAGAGAACACGCAGGTATGTATGACGAAGTGCAGTAGCGTCCTCCGGGAGGTCCAAAAGGTTTCGAATTAAGATGTCAACGAGTACTCGAAGGTCATTAGTGTAGAAATATTCATAAGTTGGGGGCGTGGTAAAGAGAAGGTAGAGCAATTTTAAGGTAAGTAGTTGAAGAGAAGTTTCGCCTGTGGACTGGCGTTAGAGAGAAGAACGGGAGAAAAGGGGGGTCTGTCATTTGCGTACTTTCGCGGTTAAGGAGAAGGATTATGTTTTCTCCAAATGTTTTATAAGCAGAACCAAACATCGAAAGGACCTTGATGACCTTGTTGGTGAGAGGGACTGATGATGATCGTTCAGGTAACGGGTCATGAGCTGAGACCATAAATTGTTCGTTGAGAACCAACTACAAATAAATCGCATGTATCAGCATTGAATTATGAACAGGCTCAATTCGGATGGAACTCGGAAGAGTGATCTTACTAGAATTTTAATCACAGGATAATGGTAAGGATCGTCGACGTCGCCCGAAAGCTCTTCGACAATCTCAAACAAATGCTTCACAAAATCATCATCCACAAGTACTGTGTCACAAATTAGTGGTACTGCATAATTATCCACAGAGTTCTAACAAAGAGAAGGACGCATGTCCAGAGAGGGGAAAATATTGAGAGACGCTGTTGGGACGCTACCCAAATTCGAGGGGTTTATCTGAACATTTCTCCCAGCCTCTCACTCACCTAAATCGCCGATTTTAATCCTTTGAATCCTACACATTTCATACATTAGGTTCATTAACAACCGGTGTAGTCCAGCTCCACCGTCGCCATCAAGATGCTCCGAAGACTGAATTAGCTCTAGCAAGCGCACAAATGCCCCCTCTTTATTCATCATCTCAAACGTGTGCTCATTTTGTCGGCCATCGAAAAGGAGAAACGAGGCGGTTACGTAGAGGACGTCTGGGGCATCGTCCTGAAGACGCATGGAACAGCCACAACTTCGTCAGTCACAAATATACCGATATCAGAAGCAAAGAGGGAAAAGGAGAGAAGTCAGCTCAGACCTGTAACAAGCAGTATATGATCTGTCTCCGTATATAATCCGCATTTGCGACGAAGAACTCCGAGGCAAGTAACCTCTCTGCGCAGTGGGAGATTTCATATTCAGAAGAAAGGAGAGTATCTGCTCATGGACAAGAACAAATTAAGCTCGTGTTGACAAACCCGGATAGATCATCATATGATAGAAAATATAATATTCCTTCCACTAGTGCCCTTATAAGATAAACAACCATTCGATGGAGAAATGTGCACGTACGATACAAGGACACAAACACACCTTTATACTGGGTCGTTAATTCCAAATAAGCACGGAGCACATTATCGATCGCAGCGTGAGAGTCGCATGGCATCTGGAAAATGGCATCGAATTCTAGAACGCAAAATAAAAAAAGAAGTAAACCAGTTAGCTTTGCTCGATAGAAAAACAGCCTGCAAACTGTGAAAGTATATATATATATAGTTGCAACCAAAGCTTCCCGCAGCTCAAGCTGAGAACTAAGGAAAGCCAGTTGCTCCAGCTAGTCCCCATATATAGAGATATATGCTAGGACCAAGCAAACCAGCACATGCACGAGCAGACGTCTCCGCTCGCGGCGCCAACATTCGCAACAACGGCGCCACCCCCGACACCACAGTCGCACACGGGCAGAAGCCAAAAAGAGGGGGGGGAAGAAGGATCTTGCACCGAAACTAACCATCCCAAAATGACTCCGCATCCTCCAGAGTAGTGTGCGACGCTTCGAGGTCCATCCTTAGACTCTGTCATTGCTTTCGCGACCGTGGGTTAATAAATTGTTAATTATAAGTGTTTTTGCCTCGAGTAAACAATGCCCTCGTTTATCCTTCCCACAAGCCGCAACGGCGACTTTTTCGGTGCGCTTGTTCCCAGCACCGGCGTCGAAACGGAGGGGCAAAATAAAAAAACTGCTGCTGCAGCAACAAAGGCAACAAAAGGAAAAGTCAAATAGAGCAGGCTAAATAAAGTGGACACGGGATTGGAAAGAGTGACTGGATAATGCGTGAGCCGTATGGGATTGGGAGGCGTGTTTTCGTGGAGGCGGTTGAGATGCAATGAAAGAAAGCTTGGAGGCGGAGTTGATGGATGAGGAGGATATGGGGAAGATTCCGTGGCGGGCTGGTATTGTTGATACGGGAACTGTTTCGCCGGGTTACAGCCTGGTTGGCGCCGCTACGCAGTGTATTATATGGTAAGGGTTTACTTCGGTATTGGCAATACGGTGCTGGTAGGGCCAACCTTCGGCACACGTTGTGACTAGATATATTCACCAATGATGATGGCATCGCTACAGGGATCAAACACGTGGGAATTTATAAACAGATATGGTCGCTAATGTTCTAACTGCATGTCATTTATACATAGCTAGCATGTTGTTAAATACGCTGTGTGGTCCAAAGATTAAATATAACACTAACCCAAAAAGTGACATCCAAGAAAATACAAACCAAAAGTATTTAACACATAAGTGGTGAATTAGGGAAGAAAGGAAAGGGTTAAAACTTGTAGAAATAAAAGCAAAGGAAAGAAAACCGGGATGAGGGTATGCGCCCTCTCATAATACGATATACGAAAGTAAGGCCGGGACACACATATATATACACCTTCATAAAGGACTGACAATCGCGTTATTTAAGCATTTCGTGACTATGAATTCAATGCAATGGACGTTTGAGTGGATGTGCCTCGGTATTCCTATAAGAAGACAAACAAAGGGTTAGCAAGGCTTGAAAAAAAAAAAAAGAAAAAAAAAAAGAAGAAGCAAAAAGGAGGGGAGGGGGAAGAAATATCAAACGAAGGCGACATCGACTTACAGGATATATTCATCCAAACTAACAAGTTTTGGATCACTGAATAGCAAGTAAGTATATTTTAGTGTTTCCGCAAGCCAAAATGACTCCATCTCATTTAGGGGGATAGGAACCCTGCTCGTGACATCCTTAATGGCCGAATTCGCAAGCTCCGTTCTAGTCGCAGCTTCAATGGCTTGGAACATCTTCCATCCTTTCTGCCTCCAGGAATCATCTCCTGTAATGCGATACATGATGAACACCGACTCGATCGCCTCCGGGCGAAGAATGTATCTAGCTGCCGGGATGGTGGATATTCCGGGAGGTAGACGTTCTTCCTGAATAGTTAATTGGGCAAATTTTTCATGGGAGAGGAAATCGGGGATAACTCTCTCATTCAGAGGGGACGGGCTGGCAGTCGATGCAAGTGAAATAGTGGGTGTTATAGCAGCCTGTGATGGAGCGGATTGTCGCATCGTAGGGACAGGAGTCGAATTGGCGTCACTGTGCCAGGGCTGCACTGGGTCCGATAATTGTCGTGCATGCTCCGCAGCCGTTTGGTCATGATACGATTTTCGCTCTGCAAAATACGGGTCTAAAGCATCATAGTATCTGGTTTTGTTCCATTCGCATGGTTCCAGTGATTCACAAGGCAGCATCTCAAAAATTTCTGGCATGATACCGGTTGTGGTAGATTCGTATGCCCATACACAGCCATTAGTCAGTTTAGTAGCAATGGCCAGGTCGTCTTCAATCCCGAAGAGCTTTGCACCTATAGCAAACAAGCCACCGGCAAAACAGGCCAAGTGAGTGCCTTCGTATGTATGTTTTAAATCACCCTTTTCAGTTACAGGCTCTGACGTAGTAGCAGATGCAATGAAAAGAACGTCCCTGGCATCCGGTAGCATGGGTCTGAATAGAAGATATTTCTTGATCGCATTCATAGCCCTCTCGTGCATAGCTTGGTACTGGTCATTGAGACCACCCAACAGAGCATACTGTTTCGGTAAGTACTCGTAGACTGAGTCCACAAGACCGCCAATGGTAAATCTATCCGATCGTGAACGAGGTGGGGATGTAAACCCTTGGTCTTCGCAACCATATTCGACTATGTGTGTGCTTTCAGCTAAGCGATCGTCATCGGAACTTGCTTTCACCGGAGAAGGTGGCAGAAGTTGCGAATCAGGGTTGACGTCGTAGTTTGCAGGCTCTGCATCGACCAAAAGAGGATCGATTTCGTCCCGCTTCTGGATTTGTCTCTCTGGCAACCTATTTTCAGGGATTATAGGAGGCGACGCACGAGAAGGCATGTCCGTAGGCTGGTCTACAGGTAGCTCAACCCTTTTGCAACCGGAGGCGTCTAGATATGTAGGCCAAATCCCGGGTATTTTCGTCTTCTCCTGGAACTTTTCAAGCTCGTTGGTAATTCGTGCAACCGCATCATAGTATTTAGCTTCCTCTGTAATCTGTGCCAGACGAGTAAATTCAACTACCAGGGACCCAATCTCCGCGGTTACGGTTCTAGAGTTTGCACGCTTTTTTCGTGACGCCATTCTCCTACAGAAAAATTCAGCATCAGAGACAGGATTCTTCAAAAAGGTTAAAAAGAGACAAAACATGGTCGACTTACGGCCTCCAAAGATAGTAGGTAACGGGCATTCGATTAGGAGTATCGAATGCACCCATCAGTATCTCTGCAAGTTCGACAGCTTTATCGAGTAGAGTCTGATATCTACCGCCGGAGATGTCATAGGCTCCAATGAGGCCCCCTAGGTAGCGAATCACCGTCTCAAAGAGAGGGATATCCCGCCTTGGGCTAGTAGCAAAATCAATCTTCTTGACTGCTTCTACGGCCTCTTCAAACTCAGCTTCCATGCCCATAATCCAAAGCGTATCCAAGGCATCCACCAACGTGGCGCCCCATCCCGAGAATGGATCTCGATATCCACCAGAAACAGGACGCAACTCATCGTGACCCCATGCTTCCGCTTTATACCCCGTCCAGGAATGGTTGAAGGACGCCTTGATTACGGCAAGCTTCGCCTCGCGATCGGCTTTAGCTGCTGGTGATTCTTCTGGAAATTCGAATTGGATTTTGGGCAGTGTCTTCGGGGCCCCTTCAGGGAGCCGAATGAGGTTCTCCGGTGGAACGGGGAAATGCTCGGGCTGTTTTTCCCACCGGATTTTGGTCTTGAAGCCATCAACTTCTACCCTCCCTTGACCAGGAGATTGAAGCTCATCTTCCTCAGGCAGAGGGGAAATTAGTCCCGTCTGCGGATCTGATTTGGTTGGCTTTTGCTGTGTTGAGTGAGGAATGGGCGATTGACCTGGCGGCGGGTTCGCTACTTGAGTAGCCGCTGATGTAGGGTTAGATGTAAGAACCGCTGTTGTAGATTCTGGTGCGAAGCCATGGTCTTCCAGATTCCCAGCTAGCGGCGTGGACCGAGGGGGTTCTGCAATAGGACGCGGAGGAGCTGGCAGAGGTGGTGGAAGAGGTGGTGGAAGAGGTTTTTGCTTTTGTATCCGTGTAGATTCGTTGGAGAAAGTTGAGGGCGTAGACCCATAGAGGATCCGGGAGAAATGAACGAAGGAGACAACGCTGATGACGGCGAAAACCACAAATACTCTGTATCGGCGGAAACGAGGCATGATGAAAAGAAGGAGCTAGAGGGTGTTATTCGGTTAGGGAGGCGGAGCGTGTAAGGTCGTCCTGCGTTTCCGCCGTTGAACTCTTACCATCGAATGGGGATGGAAAAGAACAACTTCCTCCTGGCAGCCAATTATTTGCAGGAAAGGCGTGCTGAATACTCACACGAGGTGGCCTTGGAGAGTTGGAAGGGCTTTCTTTGCAACCCTTGAATTAATAGCCTGTATATTATGAGAATAGGAGGAGTAAAATGTCCGATACGGCCTCTGATTGGTCTAGCTTGAGAGCTTCTTGGCGGCCAGTCCATTGCACAGTACATACTCCGTACAGTATGGGCGTTCACACAGCAATTGACATGAGGCCGAGAAATAAAAACACTGGGAGCTTTTGAAGGTAGGTTGTTTACTGCGTACATAGGATTGTCGTGCTCCAGTCCAGGCCGGGCCTTGTTCCCGATACTGTACTGTCGATATGCGTTTAAGGTAATAGTGCAGGTTTGGAATTACACGTTAGAGAATAGGAATGGAGAGAGAGATGTCAAGGAAACTTGAAGCTTTGAATGGTTTTGCTGCTACTATCGCCAAATACTTTCTAAGTAGAAAGAGCTTAATTGTCCTCACATAGTATGACATGATCCACCTATTAACCCTTCTTGAAGAGAGACTTAGGCAAAAGTTCATGTATGATATCTCATAGCAAATCGCCATATAAATATGCTTTCCAAATAAGCCATATCGATTATAATTTCTTAAACCAGGTGTCCATAGCCAAACCTATGTAGGTTTATGTTTATCAATGTATATATCTCCAATATTTGAGCAGTACTCCAACACACTCTGCACCTCTTGCTTTGGTTGTTGTATGAATATATTGATCGGGTTACTTGTATGAAATTAAGAAAACAAACACCAACACCAACGCTGTCCATGTTTAAAATAACAGAAAGAGTATTCGTGTAGAAGGGGACACAGGATAACTGTAACAGAATTCAGACCGGGCGAAGTTGGATGACAGGAGGGATAAATTGTGGACGTCAGAAAGTTGGGGTATACAAATAAAAATGATCAAGATGAAACTGGGAGCTGATGAAGTGCAATAGCTTTAACCCAGAGACCTCCTGGGCTGCATGCTCTCTTCAAAGAAGAGAACAAAAGTCGGCTGCTCAAATGCCAACTCCACCGCCACTGCGTCCGTCATTGCTGACTTTCTGGAACTGATGAATCAACCCAAGAACGCCCGCGCCTCCAATTACATCTTGGACATTCTCAGCTTCTTCATCAGTTTCACCGTCACCATCAGCGAGATTCATCCGCCATGACTCTTCCATATGACTATCATCAGCACCGCTAGATTCCGTTGTAATATGAGAGGGCTGTTTGTTAAGGTGCGGGATTATCTGACTAGTAGTCGATGGTTCATCTTCATCTCGAATTGTATCATTTATGGGATGTGTCTGGCGCGATGGGCGGTACCTGGACTGTGCAACGTTTCGGTTGAAGGAACGGAAGCCAGACGCCGATGGTTGGTGGTGTGGATCTAGAAGGACTGAAGGGAGTGGCGAGTTGTGCGCTCCAGCCGCAGCTGTGGTAACAAACCGGGGTGTTCGTGGTGTTACGGAATACCCACCAGCATGGGTCATGTTTTGTCGGGTGATAGAACGTTGTGAAGCATCCCATCGGCCTTGCCGGCCGGTTCCTGTATCAGGCATCAGAGGCGGGGACGCCAGGGCAGGGAATGCAGGTGGGGGGTGGAAACGCCGTCTATATGGAGCATGGATATACGGAGCCCCCGGTCGCGGATTGTTGGCGTAGTTATCAAGAAAGCCATAGTATGATGCTAACATTTTTCCATCTTTTGTCGAGAAATAATCATTTCGAAGATCCGTTTGACCAGCATCATGGGAAGGGCCTTGTTGGACATCCTGATTTTGAGGGATGACGTTGGTGCCCTTCTTAAAGTCGAACACAGCAAATGAACACACATAACCAAGTCCATCCACATGTACCGTGAATTCGCGGAAAAAGTCGATCAGGCGGTCACTGCACTTTGGCAGGCTAAACCACAACACAAATGGAATGAAGATCATGCTGAGAAGTTCTTCCAGGAAAATAAGCACTTTCATTTGGTAAAGCATTGCAAACTCCGTTCTTACTTCGTCACTATGCAGTTTTCCCTGCCAATGCGCTGGTTGGTAATGAGTGAAGTCTATCACCTCTCGTAACGCAAATTCAGGATCGAAAACCAGGGTCTCTTCCGGTACGATTCCTCGTGCGACTGCCCACACTGTGCCCAGCACACCGAGATAGAAGAGTACAGTTCGATCGTGGGTTATTTCGAAACCAAGGAAAAGCTCCGGATCGACAACGGAAGCCAGTGCAAGAACTGATGCCAATGCACCGGCAATAAAACCTACAAAGCGTGATACCTGGACGGTCTTGTCTTTCGGGAACTGGTCAATGTATCGTGTCGCAAATGGGTATGACATGTTGATTCGTCGTTGAAATAGGTGTTGCAACTCGTTGAATTCACGAAATTTCCACTCCGCCAAAGGGGTATATTGGCGGGAGCCAATTTGGGAAGGATTTTTTTGATATTCGTTGAAATAGCGGAAGAAATAATGCATCATAAAGTAGATGAGAAAAAAAGGGGCAATAAATATATTTAAAAGTCCACTAATCAGAAATCGTCTTCTTAATCCGTCACTTAAAGCCTTCCGATGGGTGTCCTTGAGAAATAAGGTTCTGACCTGACCCTGATCATTGAACACATAATCCAAAATACAAAAGTGGAGATTCCATTCTAGAGTCCGTGAGAAAAGTTGACGGTTTCTGAGAAACGGAATCGGAAGGGTCAGATCCAAGATATCTTTATTGAAAAGCGCAATAAGATAATTGTCCTTTCTCATCAAACGGTTGGCGATGTCATGGGCGTCCATTCGTTGCTTTGATTGGCTACCCAAAAATTTCCTATGCTTTGCAGACACAGCTCCTGCGGTTGACGGATTTGAATCGCGTAGCGCCATCAGTCGACTCACGATTTCTTGCCATGATATTGTTTGAATATCTGTATCCGATATACCTAGGAGATAGTGGTAAAAATCGTGCAAGTGATAGAGTCGTCGTAGATCTAGAACGTATCGAACAGCTTGATAAATCCAGAAAATGGAAAACAGCCAGAGGAGGAAGGTCGAGGAAGCGGACATCTTCCGGACGCACTGGGGTACGACGATATCCGACATGGTCTTACCATGGGGTACCCGTCCATAATCAATGCAGTTGGTAAGGAAGACTGTAAAACCGACTACGAATGCCAGGGTCCTATCCCACTGTTAGCTACTTCAGTTCATCCGGATATAGGACTACATGAGATGAAAAGAAAATGCTTACTCACAAAAGGTTCAGAACCCGGCTCAAGAGGATGGATTTTATCCCATTCCCTAAAAAATAATCATAAACATCTGCCAGGAAGTTATCCAAATTCTCCACATTTGCCCATCTCCACATAGCTTTTTCTTTTGGGTCAACAAATGCTAGACCTCCACGACGTTGGCCACCAGCTTGAGTGGGAACGGGAACTATCCTAGGGGGTATAGGATGTATTGGCTGATGTGTTTTCACCCTATCCCAGTGGTTTCGAGTCTCTCGTGTCGATGGTCCCAGAAGAAGCTCATCATTGTCGTGGATATTCCGGCTGGGAGAAGCATGGGGAGGCGGGGGAGCGAGGTCTTGTGGGCCAACGTCATCGTCATCCCCTTCCACCAGCAACGAAGCAGGAACGTCATCGTCATCTCTATCGTATTCCACCGGTCTGGGAGGTGACAAGCGCCATTTATGGCGGTCAGATTTACGGGGAGTTTTGGGACTTCCCAGGAAACCTTGAGGAGTCTCTCGGAGATTCCGGTGAAGGAATAATGGTGTGCTTTGGGTAGTGGATTGAGTGTCTGTGGCCGTTGCTAG
>NW_001813978.1:1492362-1518314 GCF_000149585.1 Histoplasma mississippiense
GTCATGATCAAACGACTCGAGCGGCACCAACGCAGACAGTTGGCGATAGAAAGGACAATATTCGAACCATGACTACGACAACAACAATATCAAGGTCATGTTATATATAGTTGGTAGCCTTGCTGAAGAGTATGTTAAGCTAAACGAGGTCGATGATGAGGTCTCGAGGCAGGAGACCCGGCCGATGACATATGGATCCATTGAATTGCCTGGGAACTTGGGCTTGGAACATGTGACCCCTAGCGCGTCAGATGCCCATCCGCGTAGTAAGAGAAATAAGACCTCGTTTTTTTTCATATTTAGTATCAAATACGCAGTACACATGTAGTTTGCTACATAAAGCTTGAAGTAGATATTCACTTTGTTCATCATCTATATTCCATGATGGATGTCGACGAAAAGGAGAAATACTTTGGAGGCGGAGCTCAAAACAGAAAGCCACTCCCATTGAAAGAATCTCATTCAAGAAATGAAATTATAGACTCTCCACATAGGGCATGGAAGGGGGTGACAATCTACGCAGAAGTCGAAAGTCGGTTACGCTACTTTTGCTGTCTCAGAATTACTTCGACCTGATATTCTGTGGGAATGACCAGAGCGCTCGCGAATTCATAGGGCCTCTTAGCTTTTCCATACCTTTCCCCATCCTCCCATTGCAATAAACTCCACTCGGGCAACACACATTTATGATTCATCGGCTTCTGTCCGATTCCGTACTCACGATCCGGTAGTATAAGAGACAGGAGCTTGAACTCTCATGGTGGTCTAGCGGAGGTAACCTAATCTACTACTCAAATGTTCACCATACCCGTCGTTATCCAAGATGAATTCGAAAAGCTATGCGAAACAAACATGCGATTAATGGTGTTGAAATAACTTTAATCTTCACGAATCGATTCAAAGTTAGCCGAGCCACAAAACTGGTTCCGTGAAACCCCCTCAACCCACCTGCATGGACCAGCAGGCATTTATTAGTTGACTATCAGCCTTACCTCCCGATTGCTTGGAACCCCCAGTTGTTTCAAAATACCTCCTTGCGGCTCTGGGATGGGCTTTCGTTTGTGAAGGCCACTTTCGAAGGGCACGAATTTCAGATTGGTAACACTAGGATGCCCTCTTCCCGACTTGAAAAGCAGGGGAAAGAGGTGTGTTACTGAGACTATGTTATAGGAATAGGAAAATCAATTACCACGGCTAATCCCTTCCTCTGGGCCAAATGGCGATCACAGCGGCTCTTTTACAGATGGATTCTCAAGACTCGCGCACCACCCCCACAAGACCACCTTGGTGGGTGCTGGCCATCGCTGTAAAACCCGTGCCAACCTTACCGAAGAATTTCAGCCCCATTTTCAAGATTTATCTATAAATCCCACACAATCTGATAATATATTCAATGACCTTCTCTGAGTATTGCCCAGGGTCCTCTGAATCATGTACCAATTTAAAAAACAAAAAATTGTGATTAATGATGAGTTATTGTAAAATTGGTTACAGCGGTGGCCAGCAGCCAACGAAGGTGGTCTTGTGGGGGAGGTGCACCAGTAGATCATACTGCTTCTTGTCCATGACAGAAATTTCAATCTGTTGCAGTTGAAGGAAACTGTACCAAAGGAATGAATGATCTAGACCAGACCATTAAAAGGTAGTTATTCAAGCAGCTAGCTATTATTATTGTTGTTATCATCATTTATCATTACCATCAAGGTATTCATGTTTCTCTTGCTTAGCTTGCAAACAGAACTTATGATAAACCAACCTGCGGGTGCTCATTCATCCTAGTTAAAATAAATAAATACATTGGCCATCCCATGAAGAGGAACATCATTCCTAAAGCCTGCTACAAAATCCATGGATTTATGAAGTCAAGAGCATTTGAATAGAGCATATGCTGTGATCTAGAATGCTTTTATGTCCGATGTAGGTAAGGGCCTGTACTTTCCTCAGGACGTTAATTTGTGGTACTCTAGATTGTTATCATCTGAAGCAATTTCCTTAAGTGTATATATCTACTCAGTGATTCAATTTCCTTCTTCTTCTTCTTCTTTTTTCTTTCTTTTTTTTTTTTTTTTTTTTTTTTTTTTTTTTTTTTTAATTTTAAAAATTTTTATTCTAATTAATCAACGTTACATTTTACAACAAGAATCAATAGAGTCAAGGTTTGACAATATATTTGCAAGTAGGCCGTGAAAGCCGCCGAATATTGACAGTTCGCACCATTCTATAAATTGCGCCCTACCGTATCGCCTAGACAGCAAGAATCGGGAAAATAGGCTAGCTGTAGGGTTAGCATTTGGTGTTCGGCGAGGAAAAAAGAAACATCATCAAGCTACGGAGTACTCAGATATGCGTGCTACGTAGTATCGTTTCTGCCAATACGTACTACGGAGGAGAGCCCTGTCAATTACAGGGCTGTTGGGTTTGAGTTTGGCGTGCGAACTCAGTTGCCAGCTGGTGGGGTTTCCTTTGTCTCACGGGAAGCGGGAAAGCCCCGATAAGGACTTTGTTTTCTAATGTGTGGTGAACCGGTTCGGATACCTGTAGTAGTGACCGAAAAAAAAAAAAAAAAAAAAAAAAAAAAAAAAAATCACCTTGCCAGACATGACAACGCAAGCTGATTGACCACGCGCAAGGCATCAAATCGATATATACCAAATCTTTCCTTTGCTGGATGTTAAATAATTGGTTTGATCGATCCCGATGGCCCGTGGAGTGGATCGCGAAAATACTAGTATTTGGGTGCGGACCTAGCGATGACATAACGCCTGCTGTGCGGGGAGCCAATAATAGCTCAGAGAGCCCCTCGCCCTCAACTCGAAGAAGCCTGGGCGGCGTGTTCTGGAAACGTAGGTGGAACTTCGCTGCGAGACAAAACATGACTTACATCGAACTTTTTCAACGACTGTGTGGTTGGAGTCATCTGACCAGCTGGATTTTGGCTCGTCGGGTTGGTTGAAAAATCTTCCCCCAGGGAAAAGAAAAAACGGAGAGGAAAAAGAAAAAGGAAAAGTGGCCCCCAATTATCTGAGCTTAGTCCACAGCCCCCAGCCCCCGGCCGGGGAGAGATGTGCTGACTGACGTTGAACAAAATATGGCCGCCAGTTATTTATTAAGGAGCAAGTGGAGATCCATATCGCAAACATTTTTTGACGATGGTAAGTTGGAACTGATGCCATTATTTAGTTAATAACAACTAATATTAATGGTTAGTTAATGCTGGCGCACCCATCGGAATCGGTAGGGGATAGACAGGGTTAGAAAGAAACGGACCAGGGACCCGGAGAACCAGCATCAAGAAAATTAGTTTGGGCTCATAATTCTCTCCCAGAAAACGATAATAATAAACTCCCAAACGCCGCACTTCTGCCCGGAGTGCACTCGCCAGGAAACTCATTTCCGCTGGCCTGAGTCCATTGTTCCTGTATCCATGCCACTTTTGCACCAATTCGGCATGTTTTCCTCCGGTGTGATGATCTGATCTTAGACCTTTCTTCCACCTGTTTGTGCGTGCACTGGAGAAATCCACTGGCAAGGGAGAAAGAGGATATCAGCTCGGCCTTCCACCCTTCAGCCAATTGCTTGCTTATAACGAGGCAAGTACGCAGTATATCCTTGAAGCCAACGTGGGGCGTGTATTAGCCTACTAGTAGGGCAATGGATCTGTCCTAGTGAGGACGTCCACAAGAAGGTGTCTGAACAGACAAGGAGAGAAGTGAGGGGAGAAGGCAAGGCACCAACAGCGCCAGCGTTTGCTGGCGTGCTGGCGTAATATTTAATACAAATATTGGTAGTGTAAATAGTCTCTTCAAGTTCCACCGCCCTCTTGTCAAGGCAATGGTGGACGTCACAAATTGTCAACAATACATCCATGGATGTGTTCGGTCGGTAGCCCCAAACTCTCCGATTCCGATTCATCTGCGGTCTGCGGTCTGCAGTCTGCATTCTGCATTCTGCAGTCTGCCGTCGCTGTAAGCTGAGCGTTCCATAACTTCTCTGGTGGTGTGTGTCCGTGTGTGTGCGTGTCTCCGTGTGTGCCCAGGGTGTTTTGTATATATCGCTCTCATTTTCCCTCTCTGTTTCTCCCTTTTCGTAATAACTACCTATAACTAATACCTGCTACCTCCCTCTCAAATCAACCTTCCTTAGCTCCTCAGATTCCTCCCCGATCTATATTCTTATCACCGTTACTTGACCGTTGCCTGCTTACCATATCCCCGGTACGTTGTTGCACTTTGCTCGGGGCGCAACCTGGTTGGTTGGTCGGCAATTCCGGTAACATTGATCAAGGTTGGTTGGATCTATATTTTTTTTTCTCTCTTCCTGGATCCCTCTGGCTCGCCAGAAACGCTGTATCTTCAAGTTTGTGGTCTCTGGCCCTCATTGTACCTTTGGGTTTGCCTTCCTGCTGCTTCTCGCCCATCACCATCCTGCATCCTGTTCGTGGCGACCCTAACGATGAACAGTGACGACCAGCTGTTTCTGTAACTCCATTTGGAGATTTCCAGACTTCCAAGAACACTCGATCGAATCTATTTGGCGGCCGAGCTCTCGACGTCTAACCCTCATATTCCACGACGAAACTCACCGTCAGCTAGACTGATGTGCCACGAATCGGTTCGTCACTCAAAAAACTTCCTTGTCTATGGGTGAAATAAGGAGCCATCTGTGCTTTTTGATATCTCTTTCATAGTCACTGTTATATTGACGCTTGCATGACCTGCACCTCTGGTAGTAGACTTGGACGATCGTCTGTACACCATTCTCACGGCAGCGCCCTTTTTTTTGCCTTTCCCCAACCCGACCGCCCGGCTCGTATATGCCTTCTGATCCCCGATAGAGTTGTGCGGACCGTTGGTGCGTAGTTGAGGAACACAGGAAATATGGATTCAGAGCGTCGCAATGGGTTCAAGCGGAACTCTGCTCGCCAGGAGAGTCATAGTCGTCCGGTGGAACGAAGACCCAGTAAAAAATCCTCTTCCAAGGATCGTCATGGGATTGTGTATCCTGACAATTTTCAAGACTCCACAATCCGCACGGTAACCCCCGATCCTCCGCAAGACCAAGCAAGCAATTCCCCCGCCTCCGATACTGAGTACCTTCCGCCGAGCACAGCCGTATCGCCCCGCACAACTATTCGTAGCAAACCTTCGGAAGCGAGGCGTGAGTTTACCCCGTTCTATTCTACCGGCGAGGAGGATGAAACCCCAGCCGAGCAGAGGAGTCGAAGGTTGAGGTCGAAGACAACCACCCTGGAAGATCAGAGAAGTGAGGTGTCCCCCAATTTCCTCTCAAGAACACGGACTAGATTAGGCTCCCTCAATACCACTTCCCCTTCAAGTACCAAATCCCCAGAGGATTCGGTAGGGTCCATTGGCTATCCTTCTATTATACAGTCTCCCACTCAACGGCAGCAGAAATTAATTAAGCCGCCCCCAGGAGGACAAGCATTAATGTCTAGTGCTTCTCGCATTGATGTTGCGCTAGGGTCGCCGTTTCTAAATACAGATTCCTCGAAGATCCTCCAATTGATGAAAACAACTTGCGGTCGAATGCACGGCATACTGTATTTCCGCACTTCTGTCACTGCTTCTTGGACTTCTGGATACTGTGCTATCAATGTGGCGACAGGGAGCTTGATTTACCAGGCTAAGGGCGAGCCAGCGTTTGCGAAGACATTGATACCGGATCTCCGCGGTTGTCATGTTCGGACGCTGTACGACACAGAAACCCAGAGTTCTTATCTTTCTGTCTCGACGCATTCTTCTACTCTAGGTATTCAGCTACGGCCCCATGTCAACGAAACGTTCGATTCTTGGCTAGCAGCGCTGCTCTGCTGGCAGCCCATACGTCCAAAAGGCGTACGGGATAAGATGACCAAACCGCAAACTGTGACTATTGGCGAACGCCGTTTCATAGACCGTCGAAGGAACTCCGAAAGTACTGTGCAGAAGGATGCTGCGATTATTAAGGTTGGAAAAATGCTTCTCTGGGATAAGCCTAGCGCGGCTGGAGTGCATCTACCCACGTCTGCAACGAGGGTATCAACATTCAAGCAGCAGAGAGCACTATCTCCTTCATGGCGAAGGGTGAGCTGCTCTTTACAAGAAAACGGCCATGTCAAGATTTTCCCAGAATCGGACATTACCCCCATACATTTTATTCAGCTTTCTCAGCTTTCCCGCTGCGCTATTCAACAGTTAGACCCTTCCGTTCTTGAAGACGAGTTCTGCATTGCTATCTACCACAATACACCGCCCATTCAGGTGCAGAAGTTACCACACGACCGATATACCTGTCTTTCGAGACTCGAGTTCTCTTTGAAGTTTGGTTTGTGTTGTTTCGAGCCTTTACCATTCCAGAATTATACGGCCCCGAACAATTCCCATCAAATGAAGACCCTCGAAGTCAAACCGCGTCTACACCCCACCCAACTTTCTTGAACGACATGTTCCGCATTGAACGACTTTTATCAGTGCGAGTGATCGAGGCAAAGATGACTGCACCACTTAAAGACGACAGTGATACCCCGAAAAATAAAAAGATCATGAAAACCCAAGCAGCAATAGGAAAACCTCAGAAGCAAAATCCGGCGGCTGGGGAGTATTATGCTGAGGTCTTGCTTGATGGGGAGATACGAGCGAAAACCGCCATAAAAGCTACTACCTCGACGCCGTTTTGGCGAGAAGACTTTAGCTTCCACGATCTGCCACCCGTCCTATCCAGCGCGTCAGTTATTGTGAAATCGCTCACCCCTACGCAAAAGGAGTGGACGCTTGTAACCCATGGTCCCTATTCGCTCAACCAAGGGGAAGTCAATCCAATGACGGTTGGGGATGTTGAGGTTGCTTCGCATGACGCTACGTACGGTAAAATCGACTTGCGCTTGGATGAGCTAGATGCAGCGGGGGTGGAAAAGTGGTGGCCCATACTTGATGAAAATGAGCAACAGGCCGGAGAAATGCTGATGAAGGTCCAACTTGAGGAAACTGTCGTTTTGGTGTCTCAAGACTATGCGGCGATGTCAGAGCTACTGCATTCATTCCCTAATGGGCTTACGATACAGCTTGCGCAGGTTATCCCTGCTGAACTACGACCGCTATCAGAAACCCTGTTAGACATATTCCAGGTCTCAGGCCAAGCTGGGGAGTGGATAATGGCGTTGGTGGAGGATGAAATTGATGGCATTCACAAAGAGTCCTCGGCCAGTCGTCTAAGATACACCAGTCGAATTCACTCAAACGACTCCTATGAATCTGGACAGGAAAGGGAAGTCCTAGTACGTGACCTAGGTAGATCAGCCACGGTCGAAGCAAACCTGCTTTTCAGAGGCAATTCACTGTTAACGAAAGCGTTGGATTTACATATGCGCCGCCTAGGACAGGAATATCTTGAGGAAACAATCGGCTCCAAGCTTAGAGATATCGACGAAAGCGATCCGGATTGTGAAATCGATCCCAACCGAGTACAGCGACCTGAAGATCTAGAACGGAACTGGAGGAATCTTATCATCCTTACTAGCAGTGTGTGGACGTCCATTGCCGCTTCCTCGGCGCGATGTCCTGCCGAGCTGAGACATATCTTCCGACATATCAGAGCGTGCGCAGAAGACCGTTATGGCGATTTCCTCCGATCAGTCACCTATAGTAGCGTTTCCGGTTTTCTTTTCCTACGCTTCTTTTGCCCAGCGATTTTAAACCCTAAATTATTTGGACTGCTCAAAGGTTTGTGATGGTTACAGTGCTTAAAAAGACTTTTCTATGTGTGTCAGCTGCTAATATACTATCACTAGAACATCCCCGCCCGCGTGCTCAACGCACACTCACTCTCATCGCCAAAGCGCTGCAAGGATTAGCAAACCTGACGACCTTTGGCAACAAAGAACCTTGGATGGAGCCAATGAACAAATTTCTTATATCTCACCGAGTCGAGTTCAAAGAATTTGTAGATTCGATCTGCTCCATACCAGCCGAGCGCCCGACGCAGATTGTCAACCCTTCCTATGCGACACCTATCCAGATCCTAGGCCGTCTTCCGCCTACCTCACGCGAGGGTTTCCCTAGTTTGCCATTTCTCATCGATCATGCCAGAAGCTTTGCATTGCTAGTGAGATTATGGCTTGATTTAGTGCCAACTAATTTCAGCGAGCTTCCAGACGTCGATGCGAACCTCATCAAATTCCATGAACTGTGCGTCGCGCTTCACCAACGAACCAAGGATTGTTTGAACAGAGCAGAGCAGGCGGAACGACCAAGCGGCAATCTGGAATTGAGATGGGAGGAGTTGGTTGAGCAGATGGAAAAATCCTCAACGTTCTACGAGGAGAGCTCTAGTAAGGCAAACACGCCCAGCATGGAAACAATAGTCGGCAGTGCGGGTTCAACTTTTGCTGGTAGCAATCGGAACTCGATGGGCTACTTTCCACGGCCTTCCTTCCCACACAGATCGACAGATGTCAGCGCAGGCGATGAAGCTGACGATGATACCCCTTCGAGTTCCGCATCAGCTACTTGGGAACATGGACGACTCCCTTTCTCGTCCTCTTTGCAGAAATATGAACCACGAGAGAGTGCGGACAGTTCGAAAAACTCCTCAACTTATTCTCTCGAGTATACCGATACGGCCAAGGGAAGGCAAGCTAGTGTGTCAAGGGATGCCGCGAGCAAATACCGGCTTTTCGAAACTTTCTCCCGAAGGAATAAGGGTAAGGACAAGGAGCCTGTATGCGTAGGACCAGGAACGCGGTCGAAAGAAACAGGAGGGGATGTTGGACCACGAAATGAATTTTGACTTCGATGATGACCTAAAATACCATATCAACGATACATTCAAAACGGGAACAGCCATGCAGAAAGCGTATTACCTTATCCACTTCTTGCAATTTCATATCTGTTCATTTTTTTGGTCTTTCCTTTATCCCTGTGTCTGTCGAATGCATTTATGAATTAACGGGATGTTTATTTGTTTTCTCATATTATCTAACACTGTCTGCAAAATTTTCACTTTGTCTTGGATCTTTTGTGTGGGGGTTTTGTCCAGAGCTGTATCATTTTTAAACAGTCCTCCTAAACCCACATTTTTAACTCCTTCCCCAACTCTACTTTATCTCTCATTCTTCTTACATTATTGAACCTCCCAAGAAAGTAATGCTTTCTTTTGTCATGTCTCTTCTGCATGCAAAACAAGATTCCCGATATTTCCCGTCCATATATTCCTTTCCGAACCTTACGTGCTCTCATGCACTGATTGCAAAGAACTTGTAAAGGATTCTTTCAGCCACAGTATTTCCATGCTAATCTGGGCGCGGGGGCTACCTGCATATTCTATTCTTTCTTATCTATATATATTTCAATGATATCCAGACAACTATTATTGGTCTCCAACTTAGCATATTCTTTTTTGTATACAGAGCTACCAAGGAAACATACAATACTTTTGCTACGGTTTGGTTTCATGTCGACCCAACATACACTTATTTTCCAGAGTCTTGTTCAAAACGTCTTCATGCATTTTTTTCGTCAACTCTTCTCAGCGTCCATTCCTTCTACCCGCAGCTTTCTGGATTTTCTTCTTCTTTTTCTTTTCTCTAATATCTGTCTGTTATTTTCTAATTCATTGCTGCGTAAATTGTGTAAAGTATTTTGAGTACCTCAAAGGTCAGGAAAACAGGCATAAGCAGGTGCGTGGATGTGTTAAGTATTCAGTGTGTGAGTGGTGCGGAACTGATTTTGTGGCTTTTCCACGAGATGGAGTTTGTTCCTGGGTCGAACTCTGTAGCATTCAGCGTGGGAGTGGCGGAGCGGTTCCAGAATAACTCGAATTCTCTTGTGGAATGATTAGAAACAGTCCATTTCTCCTCTAGAACAGTCAAAAATAACCAAATGCTTCGTGGTTATAGGATCAAAAGAATGGTCAAATCCTCAGGGGCCACTATACTGCACAGTGGCTAATCATACCTTAGCAGCTGATTGGCAGATCATGCAATGACTAAGCCATCTATCTATCTCTAAACTAGTTTGTTGAGTGCGACGCGGCGACGCGCACAACCACTCCGTTGAGAGAACTTTCCTTTTTCCAAATGTCGAGGTCGTTGAGCCCGCAATGGTCCATTTTACCATCTATCTTTGTTCCTCTCTTCTTTTTCTGATCGCACATCCGTCAATTCCTCCAACCCAGCATGTACGTGATGTGTGATGTGTTTTCGTCCGGAGCAGAAAGAGGGATCGACGGCGCAAAACTAATATGTATTTTTTAGCCATGTTCTTCGTCCTATGATATGATGAAATGGTTGATTCGACGGGTTCAGAAGATCTTAAAATAGATCTAGATCTAGATATCGTCTCCCAACAGCAACAGGAACTGAATTTCGAACAAACAACTCAGCTTTCTGAAACTGCCAAAGGTCATCGCAGCCCGATCGAGGAATTGGCTGGTATTTCGTTACCACCACTGACATATCCAAAGTCATCCTACCACGGTCATCAATCGACTCAACCGAAGTCTACTGAAAGTCAAGCAGTAGAGACGTTGATCAACGAGTCAGGAATCGATAGGCAGACTTATGAGGAGAGCGAATTTATTAGTCTTCAATTGGATGACTTCGTGATCTACGCGTCGCCCGAGGACTCACCGGCCCCCTATGGCATGGTTTCACTCGATCAGGTGGCTGGAAGGTTTGGAAAACAGACTGTCAAATTTTTCTTTGATGGGGTGCTGAAAGTGCCGGGGAGCCAGGGACTGTACCTGGAAAAAGTGCCATTCCGCTTTGTGTCAATTGGAGGATATGGAGACATCGAGCAGCATCATGTCGGGAAAGATATGTGGATCCAGTCGATTTACGGCGCATCTACATCGCTCGGAGACCTATGGTATCAATTGGGCACGCCCGCCGTAGAATATAAAGACTACCATCAGTCATTTTGCTGGCTTGCTAATCTTGCAAAGTTTTTCATTGACTACCTCCAACATCATGAGAATGTCATTCTACGCCACTTTAAAAACGACTTTTCCTCCTGGCTTAAGGACCTGCACGGGCCGGATCCGTCTTTTGTACAATGGATGGCCGAATACAAAAGTCTCGACTTTAGACACGCTATCAATTCCTACTCCAATTTTCTCGAGAAGCAAGCATGGGATTTGGACCCTACTTACTGCTCTCATCCTCTTTGGGCTGAACTTGGTGTTACTCAGGACGACCATGTTCTCCAAATGCAACCGCAAAAAGCAAAGCGGACTGTTGTCACGCCATACGTATATAAATGTTTCAAAAACATGGTGTGGGCAAATTGCCTTACTTCCGTGGAGCTTGATCCTCAGGTATCAGCAAATCACAAGTCACGGCTGCAAGAGCTTGGCTTTCTACGGAAGAGAAACGAAGTGAAAAAGACGGCCTCAGAATATGCTGTTGCTCTCGATGGTGCTGTAACGGTTCGTCCAAAGGATGTCATTGCCATCCGAAGGGATCATCAGACGCGTTGGAAAGGCACGGAAGACTTGTGGTATGCTGTGGTTCAGGATGTGCATCCCCGTGAGAAGCGCTCACCGAGATTAAGTCTAATTTGGCTGTATCGTCCTTCCGAGACTGTGTGCGCAGATATGACGTACCCTCATGCAAATGAACTCTTTTTTTCCGATCATTGCAACTGTCACGATAGTGTCATAGATACTTCTGAGATTGTTGAAAAGGTCAATGTGACTTTTTATTCCTGTCAAGCGGAGAAAGGGGCAAAGTTTTTCATTCGACAGACATATTTCTCGGAGGATGAATCTTTCACTTCTCTAAAAGAAGAGCATTTCAATTGCCAATGTCGAAAACCCACATCAAAACCGGAGTTCTCAATTGGAGATACCGTCCTTGTTGAAAGCTCGAATAAATCAAACTCCGATCAAGTATATCTCGAGCCAGTGGAAATTTTGGAATTCTGCGAATCTGGATTAGTGAACGTGCGAGTACTTCCCCGCCGTGGACGAGATTATAACGATGCCAGTTGTCGCCCAAATGAGCTTGTCTATACCAATCGGACTCGAAGTATTGATGTAGATCAGATTGAAAGACTGTGCCAAGTCAGATTCTATACTGAGGAGCAAAAACGAGACGGTTCTATTCCAGTACCTTATAACCGAGACGGAACTGGCGATGCCTTTTATATCACTGCGCAGGAGATCAACTCTGAAAACGGACCTGAGCTTGTTTCTTTACAACATCCACCAGTGGGATTCAAAGAAGGTCCTAATTATTCTGAGGATACCAGTTTTCGCAAACTTCGGGCACTCAACATATTTAGTGGCGGAGGGAGTTTTGATAGGGGTCTCCAAGAGGGGGGTGCAATTGAAAATAAATGGGCGGTGGAATGGAGCCATGTTCCCATGCTTACATATCGCGCCAACCTTGATAATCCGGAAAAGATACACTTATTCCTGGGCTCTGTCAATGATTTCCTCCTCCAAGCCTTGCAGGGAGAAGCCAAAGCTAGTAATTTGGTTGCCAAGCTAGGTGATGTGGGGTTTATTTCAGCCGGGAGTCCCTGTCAGGGGTACTCTAGTGTGAATGGCCGCAAAGAAAGCGCAGTATCCATGCAAAACTCATCCATGATAGCATCTGTGGCTTCATACGTCGATTTCTACCGACCGCAGTACGCAATCTTGGAGAATGTGATAGCTATGTCAAATCGGACACATGAGAGAAGCCCATTATGTCAACTGTTATGCACATTTGTTGGTATGGGCTACCAAGTTAGAATTCTTAATTTGGACGCTTGGAGCTTCGGAGCTCCGCAGAGCCGATCCAGGCTTTTCATAGTCATTGCTGCACCTGGACTACAACTACCTGCACATCCTCCTCTCACTCATTCTCATCCGCCGAAGACAACGCAAAAGTCCTTAGGTGAAGCCCCCAATGGCCTCCCTTTTGGAAAGAGACATTGGGAAGCCCCTGTTTTTGACTTCTTGCCAATTTCCAAATCCGTAAAGGATCTCCCAAAAATCGGGAGGGCAAGAATAATTCCCATTAGCCACCCTGACCATCGACCTATACGGTTTGAGTCTATTTCCAATCAACATTTAATCAACAGTATACCGAAGGCTCCAAGGCTCCAAGGATTGCGTAACGCGGTAGCTAGGGGATTCTTTTCCCCGGAAGAAGACAATGCACGCCAACGCAACTGCCAAAGAGCATGGAGTCGGGTGCATCCGCATTTGTTAATGCCAACTGTTACCACATTCCCGTCCCCATTTTGCAAGTTCACAGGGAGATGGCTTCACTGGGAAGAGGATAGAGTGATGAGTGTGATGGAAGCTCGAAGAGCCCAAGGCTTCCCAGACAATGAGGTTTTGGTCGGCTCACCAGCTCAGCAATGGAAGGTTGTAGGTAATAGCGTCGCCAGACAAGTTGCTTTGGCTTTAGGCTTGGTTGTGAGAAACGCAGTTCTTGAGAACATCCGCAAAACAGCGCCCAGGAATGATATCCACGATTCTCATAACATTCAGGTTGTTGTAGAAAAGATCAAGGAGGAATATAGCAAGCCCATCAGCGATCCGGCCGCGGAATCCGCCGAAAATCCTGAAGACGAAACCTCGGATCCCAAAACAGAAGCGGCACTGCAAACGATTCCGCTGTGTGAATTTCCCATTTTACAATCGAAAACTCCTAATGAAAATGATTTTGATAACAGCACTACAACACCAACCCCAACTTCAACCCCACTTGACTGTGCCTCTGATATTCAGCGAAACAAGAGTATTACCACTTCAAACCTAACAGCCTGGAGTTCTCGATGGGAATCGGTAACAGCAAACCCCGGCAACACCGCAACTCCTGGTAGCTTATCAGATAGGAGTGATTCATATTTAAATTTGGACAACCCCAAAAGGGCAGCAGACCTCTCCTCTGATATACTTGGGTCAGGACCTATACTTGTTCCTATTAAGAAGCGGAGATTTAGTGACGAAACTCGAGATGAAAGGAATGGTTTCTCCCTGGGCTGATTTGGATTGGACCTATTGCTGATTAAATGAGATTTCGCAGGAACGGGAAATCGCCCATTGTGGTGTTTGGTGGCAGCTTTGCCTCGGGATGAACATACAATACACACTTGCGCCATATGACAAAAATATTTATTTGTAAATTTATTCGATATTTGTATTTGACTTTGTTCCGTCTGGTTTATGCTAGATTTAAATGAGACATGTGGCAACATAGATATGAATCAACTAGAGATAACCTCAAGATATTGCAAAAAAATAAACCGAAGGATGGCGTATTCCTTTCCCTTTTCCCGGTGTTCTACATCCGCTCTCTGCTGCCAGGACATCCTCGTTCCCCTTCATTCATCCTACATCCACAGGCAAACTTTGCCACTCGCAGTACCACCCACAACCCAATCCATAGTAGGGTGGAATACGGCAACTGCAGGGACAGCAGTTATTAGCCCTTCACCCCCGAGCTGGGCCAATTGGTCACCTGCGGCTGAGTAGATGTCTACGAAACGGTTCATATTTCCGACGCAAAAGCGTT
The DNA here is from genome assembly GCF_000149585.1 of Histoplasma mississippiense. Taxonomy (NCBI): domain Eukaryota; kingdom Fungi; phylum Ascomycota; class Eurotiomycetes; order Onygenales; family Ajellomycetaceae; genus Histoplasma; species Histoplasma mississippiense. The sequence goes on from NW_001813978.1 coordinate 1,506,869, forward strand.
GTATGCTGCTTGATTGTGGAGAGGCTTGCCATTGTGGTTTGAGACTGGAGAGAATTAGAGTTAGTCTGTGGATAGAGTTGTTGCATGTTACATAACTTCAAGAGAGCATTGGAGAAAGAATAACATGCTTAGTTTGAAGAAAATTCAATATCTCGAGTGAAATATGACAAGGGAGTGTAACTTACATGGTAACCCATCGTCCGGTCTGACAGTTATGTCTGAGGGTCGTGATAGGGTTCATGTCATCATCGCTTAACGTATGGCCTGGTTTCCATGAACGGAAACCCTTGGTTCCGAAATCGTGGATTTTAACAGTATTATCGTACGAAGTGGTAGCGACCTGGCCCGCACTGTTGAACGCCGCATGCGAGACGGACAACTTACTCTCATGCTCGCCAATCGGGACAGGGCTCTTCCTGGACAGATGCCGAATATCCCATAGACGCATGAAGCGGTCCAAGCTGGCAGTTGCAAAAAGGTGTGGCTGTGAGGGACAGAGGGAGAATCCACCGATTTTCTTCTCTGACAGCTGAAAGATATCTGTACTGCTCCTCTTCGTGTTTTTATCGTAAAATGGATGCCCGTTTCCCGACATTCGCGTGTCGTGCCGGAAAAAAAATCCCTCGAGTGTCGTAAAGTATAGAAGGTGTGGGTCACCAGGCGCCATGTCTATGCTGGACACTGCTTCTTCGTCTGACTTCGAGGCGGGTGCGTAGGCTTCGGTGGTGACGGATTTCTCAAGATCCAAGGCTCGAATGGAACCGTCGTAGCTGGCTGTGTAAAGTTTGGATGGGGTAGAAGGGTGCAGGCACATAGCGCTAATAACCCTGGCGTGAGGCTTTATGATCGTGATTTCGGGATCAGGATCAGGATCATCTTCGTCTTCGTCTTCGTCTTCGTCGCCTTCAGTTTTCACCGCAACAGGGCGCGTTTGTGAAGCATCAAAGATGCCCAAGTTTCCTAGCTTATCACCGGCGAATACTAAAGGTTTAGTCTCAGTAGGATGGAAGGCCATTGAATATATTCTTTCCGGTGTTATTTTCAACCCTATATCGTGTCATTATTAATATCTTTGGGCTAAATGGTAATATTCCACTGACGGCAATACACTCACTATTCGGCTCCCATGGCTCCCAAAGATTCAAGCCACTCATCCTTTCCCTCAAAGATTTTAACTCCTTATCTGTCGTTTTTTTGATATCTTCCTCGCCAAAGGTCCGCACATAACGTGGTGGAGCTGCATCCTCCCCCCCAAACAACAATGACCCATTCCATTTCTGGCCTCCCACAATTATATCCCCTACATTAAGATCCCCGGAAACCCGCATTCTTTTTGCCTGCACAACAGCCTTTTGAGCTTCATATTGCTCCTCAGCTTTTCGTTTTGCAATCTCGCTATCGGCCGTCAATCCAGCAAGTCGCGATGAGGTTCTTCGTGGGACGGGTGTCTCATTCTCCTTCTTGATGCGTGGAGTCGATTTCTTCTTAGTCGACTGTGTGGATAGCCTGGAGGATTTAGTAGAAGGTCCTTTGGTAAATAATCCAGAGGATTGAGCTTCCTGAGTAAGTTTTTTCAAAAGCGCATCGCGCTCTGCGATATTGGCTGCGCGCTGTTTCTCGAAATCGGATAGCTCTGGGACGGTATCTGTATGAGGCATGGTGACGGGGATTACAGGAAGAAGAATATGAGGAAGGAGTCAAACAGCGGTCTCAGCGGTTTTACCAGACCTTGTTGCATACACCGCTTCCCTCAATGTTGGATGGCTGACTTGCGACGCCGGGATTTTTGGCTCCCAGTTGAATTCAATCGCGTCGGAAGTCGCGACATCACATGATCAAAGCCAATTATTCTTTTTTAGGAATAGCGTGAATTTCCACGTGGTAACGGCAACCGCGGACGTTGTTCAATTCGACAGAGCCACAAAAGAACAAGAAGAGATTGATTAGTTGCGGCAGACTCGGATCTATTGCCATGGTTGGTAACCTACGTCGGGGATTCGGGGCGTATCAGAATGATGGCATTTTACTTTCGTTTCTGCATCATACCCGGGCTATGATGGGACCAGCGCTGCGACCAGCGCTGCGTTATAAATCGTTGCCGTTCCTGTTTTCACAGCCCTCTTCCTGTCCCGCTTCCATGAGATTATATCAGTCACGCACCGTTCAATTTAAGCATCCCAATGGCGAATACGTTCGCCCAGAGCTTGACAAATGGTCCGCTCCTGGCACAACGGACAACTCACAGCGGAACGCTTCCCCCAATCAGTTCACCGATCTTCCTTCACAGTCTAACTCTGGAAATAGCAGTGAGAAAGAGCGAGATTGGGACCTGCTTTCTTCGGCTATCGATTCTTTGAAATCCTCTTCGGATCCCAAACTCGATGTCTCGCTTACAGCTTCTCGTTTTTCGGAGGCGCGAGCTCAAGTAAAGCGATCCTCGATGTTTTCCTGTTCGGACGGCGATGTATTGGCCGGTATGATGCCACCTGCCCAGAAGAACGCGAGAGGGAAACCGGAGATACGAAAAGCTAGGGTGGCATTGGAAGACAGTCGCCGTTTTAATCAGTCGGACCCAGTCGATGAAACCCCTGACAGGGCTCGTAAGGCCTTTGCGCGTGACAGTGATTATGGGTCACAGATCAAGATGCGAAATGCTAGGTCCGGCAAATCTGTGCCTCTCGCGAGAATGTCTGCTAGAAGACAAGCTAAGCTTAAAACTTGGCAAGAAACGACAGTGCCGGGTGACAGCGCCAAAGAGTCTCTCGGGGTACAAACAATCGGAGAGACACCATTAGAAAAGGAGATCTATATTCCTTTTGAGAAAGCAAATCGGAGACCGGAAGACATTCCAGAAAATTGGCATGAGGTTGAGATGCCAGATCGCAATACAGTTGGAGAACAAACTCTTCGATATCAAGGGAAAGTATATGGGTTTGCGGCTGGTGACAAGGATGAACTAGTGTCTGGCATAGGGGCATTCGGGCCTGGTAAACTCGCTAAGGAACTGGGAAACCGGGCGATCAAACAAATCACTACAGAGCTGGACGCCTGTATATCAAGCGGCAGGGGCGACATCGGAATCTGGAGGGTTTGCGAAGAGCGCATATTCGCAATGCTGAAACTTTTCTCTGTTGAAGATGAAGTCATAACTGCTACCATGCCCCATAATGAGGCTATATCAAAACGATCCAGCCGATTGGATAGGCGCCTATCTCGAAAGTGTCACATGAAAACCGAGATGGCATCAGAAACACCCAGCCTCAACGATTCGCGATTCAGCGATCCTTTGGATATCCCTGTCGGTATCCCGCGGAAGCCTTTTGTTTTGCACACTTTTCCCGCAACACTCCTCTATGCTATCCGACTACTTCACACTCATTTTCCTATGTCAGAAATAACAATACAGATGCATGCTGCTATCAAAGCTCGTGGGCGCATCGCCCGCCTGCTCGCGTCAGACACGGAGATTTTTAATGAATTAATATCCTACCATTGGCGCGTCCACAATGACCTTCCGCTTGTGAATATTCTTTTGAAGGAGATGGAAGATAATGGAGCTACAATATCTTCCCGGACAATGGAACTGCTAAATGAGATAGCGGATCAAAATAAAAGGGAGCGGTTACTGAGCAGAACTTCGGAGAAGACTGCTCTTGGCAGTGGAGCTCCATGGATTTCCGACCTCACATATCGCGCGTACAAGGAGTTCATCGGCATCAGAGGCCAGTTCGAGGGCTTGTTCTCCAAAGTCAAGAAACTGCGCAGATTTGAAGGTCATAAATCGAAAATAACAGAAAAGATGCATAGGAAGTTACCAGTGGATATCAAGGGGTCGGCAAGTACGGAATATTCACATCTCCATAAACGCCGCGGGAACTTCATGCCATGTATCGATGACGATGCAGAGTAGTCAGAAAGTGGGGTTGAGTCCTTCTCCGCCGATTGCATTTAAGCCTTTTAGTGTTGCAGTTGCGCCAATTTATTTGACTTTCCCTCGTGGTTATATCCATTAGTAGAGAATACCATAAATTTTACCCGCAACGAGAAGGAAATTCTCCACTCAACCGAATAACCAATGTTCTCCGCCTTGGTTAGTTCGTCCCTCTGTAAATGAAGTATACAAAAGGCCCCAGTAGCGGCCCTGAGATCCCCTGTTGAATCCCGCCGTTCTCTGTTACCTCTGTTTTCTCCAACGTACAGTACAAAGGAACAAGAATGAAAGTTCCTGCTGAGAGGCTCCGAATAATGCTCTTATCCTACATCAAAATTAATTATACATCTTTCCGCGAACTTCAACACCACATTTATCCACCGCCCTTCCCCACTCAATTACAAGAATACATCTCTATATAGGCCTATCATATTTTCATTCCCCAACTCCTGCCCACTCCAACAACACTGCCTGCAACAAACCCCAAGTACCGCTTGGCGTCGCTCAGAGTCCTCGTAACAAGATTGACATCGCTGAGTTGCCGTTCAACAAATTCCTTGGTTGCAGAGAATCCGGGGGAGGTATCCTCTGTCATAAATACGTCGGCGCTGGCATAAACAGTCGCGACAGAGAGTCGCTTTGTGTACCAGGAGGAGTCCACGGAGTGGTCGTTGGCCAGATAGAGAATGTCAGAGGAGAGCGCAGATAGCTCGGAGATTGACGGAGCAAGATTAAAGGGTAAAGACATGGTTGCTAGCGCCTGTTTTTGGTTGTCAGGTTAGTCAAAACACACCAATGTAGTGGCATCAAAATTTGCAGAGTAGCAGAAGTGTGGGGATTATGAAGAAAACACTCACATCCTGCCAATGCTCAATTATCTCCTCGTTCATCTTTAATCTTTCCAATATCAATATCAGTACCTTCTCCTCCACGCTTAATCCGCCAATTTCTCCGGGTTCAGACATGCCAAAAAACTCTCCGCTCTTAGTTTTCTGCCTTAACATACCCCTTCGACTTCTCAGCCAGTAGGTTATCAGGTTCATCTCTCCGCCATCCGGAAATAGCTGCAATGACACGTCCAAGTATCCTGCATCTCGAGCCCCCAGGGTAAGCGAACGGGTTGTAAATCCAAACTCAGGAATATGGTTTACTGCCACAGAGAGAATTGCGGATTGTTCAGGAGTGTATGTGTCCGCTGGCGGCTCTGGGGTAGGGTGAAATTCAGAATGGTAGAAACGGGGAAAAGGGATAGAGATGTTCGGAAGGCGTCGAGGGTTTTCGCAGGAATGAAAATATCTATAGCGGCAATAGTGCGCGGAGTGCGCCACGAGGGCAGTTCGTCGCTGCAGAGAAACGCAAGGAATTGATCGAGAAGAGAAATATCTGATATTCGTGGGTTTAGAGATTAACGAACGGAAAGCAGGACAGTGCCCGAGGGGAATTGACTGCGTCATTGAAGTCGTAGGATGTAGGAGCGAGCGACTGAAGATGTGGTTTGAAGAGCCTAGCTACCCGCGCCACTCAAGGTAAATGGGAATTTGCACTGCATAGGGATTCTGTAGATCATTTATCCAGTTCAATTAATCTCGAAATTCAGCCCAGCACCGCGGTTGAGAACTTGAACCAGGTAACCGTTTCGTTGAAGGTGAGCCCGTAACTCATTATCAGATTCCGCACGGAAGGTTCGGGGCTCTGGTTTTGCTTGGCAAATTTTTGAGCCTCTATTTAACTAACCCCCACTAAAATATTACATTACCTTCCTCCTCATTTTCATTCGAGTGTCGGCGGTCTTTTTTCTCACTTTTCTCATGTTCTAACACTCTAGCTAACTCCAGTCCTCACCCTAATCGATTGTGTTAAAGATGCATTCGGAAACAAGGCTTCGGTGCAATGCAGTGTCCATGTCGCGTACCACCAGCACCCTCCATCAACCGCGCTTGACAACTTCTTCCCACCACTGGGAGCTCATCTATTTGCCGTCGACCTTGCTAGAAATTGAGGAGTGAAGAGATAAGTCCCTTAATTCCGTTGCTGTGACGCTGAAGCAATATTTACCGCCCTACCTGGCCAAAATATGTATATACCGAGTGACCCCGCCACAGGCATCCATTTATACCTGTGTGTCCGAAATGGCACAAGACATCAAGGAATTGTCCGTGTGAAAAGAGCTTTATCCATGATATTTATTGCTAATTACATACTTCTGGAGTCAGTTGCAGTGACTATGTTCCCCGATGTTGTTTCTATGGAAAGAGCGCCACCTTCCCCAATGGACGGGTTATCCCTCCCCCCCGACATTCCCGGGGGCTTATAATTCTGTAAAGGTATTGTGTCTCTGAAAGCATCCGGAATGATTTCTAGGCGACCCAAATATCCCGTGTTGAATGACTTAACGAATGGCTTGAGACATGCGATCGTCGCAGCGATAAGGCCGTAATGCAGTTCGATCTCCATGCAAACAGAGGGGTCTACCCCATAGAAAAACGGGTCATCCAACATGTTTTGTTTTCGGAGATAGAAAATGCGCAATGCAGCAACTATGATCACACTTCATCAAAATTAGCATTACTACACCCTGGAGTTATCAAATATGCCTGTTCCACCGGCCAAAATACTCACGGGAGCCGGAATGAAAAAGCCAAAAAAAGCACTAATTTCGATTTCAATTGCACGTGTAAACCCCAGGCAATATACGCTGGAAGCAGTGCCAGCAGGAGTTCCACTCCAATCCCGGAAGTTTCAACGCCAACCCAAGTGGGATACTAAGCTTGGGTTAACGATTTCAAGTCAACACGGATTCATTATCGAAGAACAACGTACCGCTTGGAAGCATCTCAAATCCATTTGAGTCCAAGGACTTGGAACCTTGCATCTAAAGCAGACAGCTAAAGCTACTGCAACACCCCATACAATTGTCAGGATGAAACCCGCATATGCCAGACTAGCAAGCCTTGTATATTTTGTGAGGCGGGCGATGAGCATAAATGTGCCGGCTTTCGACAACATCAACCCAAGGACGTAAAATATATCGCCGGCGTACGCAGCCTAAATTGAATGGATCAGAAAGCTCAATTCGAACCTGTACTGCGGAATAGGACTTGTTACTTTTTGAATGTTGAGAATATCTTGGTCTTCCAAATCAGATAGCCGCTTTCCAAAGCCATCGCGAACTTCTACCAATTTGGCGCTCGAATGTATAATTGCGACTGCCTGACCTCAAAAAAGCCAACATCATATCAGTTTTTACTTCTTATCATCGATCGATACCAAACGGGTGGCGACAAGAGAGTGAGAAGCTTGAAAATAATGAAATATAATTGCTCACCGTGCCGGCCGTGATGACCCAATCGTCAGAACCAAATGGCCCGTTGATTGTGGTTCGCGTGAGTATTCTTGCAAGGAAGCATAATACCATGTACACCATCATAAGACTCGCAATGATCGTGACCAAAGGACCGCGATCATTGTCGGTAATATGATGAGGCCCCCAAGTGTCTGACGCCATCGATTGTGAATGGAACTATGGTGTGTCGTCCAAGAGGCATTCAAATTCAGGGTCTTTCACTTTACTAAATAAGCAAGACAGGGGAGTTGCCACCAGCAAACGCTAGCTCCAGCCAGTTACAACGAACAGACAAGAAAGGACAATACCGAATTTCAGGTGGTAGTCCCGCAGATGCTCGCTCTTGGCATTCTGGGCATATTCCGGGTTTAAAAGATGCACACACTTCATTATTATGGAAATCGAAGCATCAAAGGAATTTTGGACGGGCTTTTGCAGAATGCGTGGAGATGCGCAACTTTGCTGAAGGTCGGACGGGAAACCCCCGCCCGGTGCTCCACATCGACACCCATCACCCCAGATCGGAGCTTGTGCCAAGTCATACCCGCTATCACGACCTCTCTCAGTTTGAAGTCTGCTGTTTATTGGGGTCTCATTGGTTTATATTTCGCTGGAAGTGGGGTAAAAGGATTTGCGGGTAGTCAGCCAACCAGAAAGTTCAAAGTAATGTACAGTACATCCGACAAGTGATATTTTGTCCATCGCACATCGTCCCTTCGGCTTGTCGCACGGGAAATCCTTTTTATATCGGACCGTCCGTTTATTTTCTCCACCTAGGAGCTGATTGATGCCGTTGATTCATTATTTATGGCGATACATACTGTGTAGGAATCCGGCTTTCTTCAGGTGGTTATCAGGTTTCAAGTTACATACCCTTACTGATACTAAAATCGAGCTAACTTGCATGAAAACAAACTACTACTGTCCTAGCGAGTCATGCAAAGAACATCATCAAGCTAGTCTGGATTTGCATCATATATGGCGAAATTTTGCCAAAAAACCTTCAAACCACCATGGCTTGCATTTCAGAAATGCGCGCTGATTGATGTAAAACTCTGAACTGTGCGATTTGTATTTCGGAGGCCTGAGCTAGGGTTTCTCGTTGTTCGATTCGGACCGGATCGAAGGTGGTGGAAGGCTAGGGTTGAGTAACGCCAGGGACTTTAAGCGACTCCACTATCAAGGTACCACCACGTGGGGATTGAGGGTCTTCGCTACCAAAGTTGGAATGAAACCTTATACAAGTCGTTTCAGCGCAACATCCAGATCTCTCCTGGCAAACGGGGGGAATTTTTCGAACATTTGGGTCCCACCATCCGTTTCCGTTTCAGTCGCGGGAGATAGCATGTATATGATTTATTTATTTACTCTACCAATTTGAAAGGGAAACTGAAAACACACCAGGTTGTTCTGTTGGGACCACAGACCTGAAGATCACACTGCTTTGCTCAGTGAATCTTGCCGCGGCAACACGATGCAGCAGACGCGGGCATATCTCTGCCTCTCACATGATGATTCAGGTTTTAGCGCGCTCTTCTTCCTTGGGCATCTATTGACCAGAGAAAAAAATCATTCTGCAAGAGTATACCTATTGGGGCTAAATCAAGATGCCCAGGTGGTTGGGTTGAAATTGGTCAGGGGCCTGGCATATTCCAATAAAAGCGCGGTGGGTCTATGATCTTATTGGAGGAAAAGATATATTTCAATCAGGAGGTTTGTGGTTAAATAAACACGAAGCCAGGTACTCTCTGTAAAGTCTATTGCTCTATTGCCACTCGACACATCATCATCACTTGTCAATGCATAGAACGAAGATCGGTACAGATTGCCTTCTACACAGCTATGCCTGCTGGTGCTCCGTGGTGGTTTGTGTCCTGCAGGATTAAACTCTATCTCCACTCTGTGAATTCCTGTTGATAAGTCTTCCTTGTGCTTGGAACTTTAGGCTTTGTAGATATACAGTACAACGCTGTCCTCTCTGATCGCAGCGACTTCCGCCAGTAACCGGAAATCCTGTCCGTATGCCTGGTCCAGAGTACCGAAGGGCTCTCCAGTGTCGAGGACCTTCCCCATCGACCTTAGATCGCTTCGGCCCGACCAATCTCTCTTCTGCGCGAGCGCTTCCAACCGAGGATTCAGCCTGGATGCCAAGGACTCCTGCTCCAGAGTGCCGGGGTTAACAGCGCCACAGCATGAAGCCCTGATGGGGCCTGGGGGGACTGATGGGAACGTGAATGGAGTGATAATTATTTTCATTGGCATAACTATCACATCAACCGCCCGACCCCGCACAACTCCTAACTTAGTACTTTCCAGGACCTGAAGGATGAGACAGCCCAGACGCCCGAGACACCCTAAGCATTATTGAGCAACTTGGCAAATCAAAGTCATCGGCGTTTGGTCCCCTTCTACTCCGTACTCCGTATTCTGTAGAATCCGGGGCGATTAAGTTTCGGCCACCGAGCCAGTTTGGCCTGGCTGCGCTGAATGGTTCGGCGCTTGGCGTGGGGTTGGGACTCAACTCTCGATCTGCACCAGCCCCTTTTTGCTTTGCCGCCTCTGCACATATGGTTGGTTGGCAAGGAGCACCACTTCCTGACATTGCCTGCCATCGCCGGGAGCAGCTAGCGAAATATATGTATGCGCCACGGAGCGTTTCCATCTTATCCATGGATGGCACGCTAAACATGCAGACGACGAACTCGTTCCCTCACTGAAACCCACTTGTATTAAGGCTGGATGCTGGAGCACTAACTGAGCATCCAATTTTCTGGAGGATGCGGTTGGCCTTATCCTCCTTCTTGAATAGGCATATATCAGAACCGAGAAGGGATCTATATTCCTACGTAAATGAGTTTCGAATGTTCACCAAATATTCGGAGTCACCAGAGCAAATCCATGCCCCGGGTAGCCACTTTGTGCAGGGTTCAAGGGAATAGCAGCGTCAGGTCGTCCTGCATGAACGGGTCGCCACTGGAGAACGTTGTGTAGTTCTTCCCCAGCTTTCCTTTTTTGTTGTCGATATTTATTCCTCTCTTCCCCCTCTCTTCGGCGAGAACTGCAATGAAAAAATGAGTGTTTTTAAATACCGTTTTGGCCAAAGCTTTCACTTTCCTTGATCCACCACGTTCATTTCTGCAAGAAAGACTGACCACCAGCGTCTCTAGCTCTTGTTTAGAACGTTGCGTTTGCGCCTGCGATAGACGTGGTCACCGTGGGGTTGTTCCTTTGGCGCTTGGCGTATTCCGTCCCCATCTATATAAAACAATAAATAAGGAAAGGAAGTTTTGGATGAGAGACGTGGGCGCATCATGGAAAGCCAGATATTCGAAAATAATAAAGCCACTGGCAGGGTGGGAGTTAGCATGAGCTCCGCGGATGAAGCGACGAATCAGGACCAGGCCGACATGGCTCGTCTTGGAAAAGACCAGCAATTCAAGGCGAGTTCTTCGTGCTCTACTTTGCAAACCATATTCATATTATTTCATGGAACGATTTCCCAGCGCGTATACATATGGGGAACCCTTGGTTAACTTTTTGCACAGAGAAACTTCCGGTTTTTGTCGACGCTTGGGTTTACCTGTACGCTTATGGCGACCTGGGAGTCCATTCTTTTGTACGAGTTCCTCGACTGTTTTGAGTTCCCGAATTCCCGTTCGAAAAGCATTTGTATGCTGATATGTTATACCCAGGACTTCGACTCTCGGGCTGAGTAATGGTGGCCTGGCGGGATCTGTATACATTTATATCGGGTCCTTTATCGGATTTTTCACATCTGTAGCATCTATGGCTGAAATGGCCTCGATGTAGGTTCCTTGCCTGAGCCATTTCCCCGCATTTTGCAATTTACAATACCAACAAGTTTTTGATGTTCAGTTCTCCTACATCTGGCGGCCAATACCATTGGGCCAGTGAGTTTGGTGGAAGATCATATCAAAAGTTTCTCAGTTATGCGACTGGTAAGTTTGACGACGAGTGACATTCCAACTCTGTATACTGATCCGGGGGGGGGGGGGGGGGGTATTTCGCAGGCTGGCTCTCGGTCTTGGGATGGCAGGCTGCCTTCGCCAGCGTATGTTTCCTCTGTGGAACACTCATGCAGAGCCTGATACAGTTGAACCAACCCGGATATGCTGCAGAGAGATGGCATGGTACTCTCTTTACTGCTGCTA
>NW_001813978.1:1518456-1534544 GCF_000149585.1 Histoplasma mississippiense
CCATTGTGGGTGATGGCGGGACGAACACCGACGAAAGACGTATTTACTCAATTCACAAATACAGCTGGGTGGCCTACTTTAGGGTTGGCCTGTCTTGTCGGTCAAATAAGCCCCATCTTCTCATTTCTTGGTAAGCCTAGAAAATCTGTTTGAATTGGATGGTTGCCGCAGTATATACTGACTTGATTTTCGTATGGCTGTCTCCAAGGCCCCGATGCCGCTACCCATATTGGTAAATTCCTCCCCTGGCTCCTGAACAAACTTGTATAGAATCAAACGAGCTAACAAATTGTTTCAGCTGAGGAAATCAAAGATGCTTCAAAGGTTGTACCATGGTGCATGATTTCCACTGCCCTTATAAATGGCTCCCTTGGCTTCATCATGCTTATCACCTACCTCTTCACCATGGGAGACCTGCACGAGGTCATTAAAGCCGAATCCGGATTTTCGTTCATTACCGCCTTCTTGAACGCGACAGGTTCCAAGGCCGCAACCACCAGCCTAGGCAGCCTCCTGGTCGTTATGGAGGCATGCGCCGCCATCAGTGTTTTAGCTACAGTGTCACGACAAACCTTTGCATTTGCCCGTGATAATGCGCTTCCGTTCTCTCAATTCTTCGCCCGTGTGCACCCAAAATCTAAGGTCCCCGTTAACTCCATCCTAGCCTCAACGGTTATAACGATTCTACTTTCACTCATCAACATCGGCTCAACGGAAGCATTTAACGCGATCGCCTCCCTCACAATCGCGTCGCTTTTCATGTCGTACCTCGTCTGTATCGGTTGTTTTATCTACCGCAGATTGCAGTGGAGGAGATACCGCCAGCACGCTTCAGCCTAGGCGCCTGCGGACTTCCCGTGAATATTATCTCATTCTTGTACCTTAGCTTCGCGATTGTGTTCACATTCTTCCCGAACAATAACTATCCCACGGCCGTCAGTATGAATTGGTCAGTTCTCGTGTTTGGGTTTGTCGTGATTTTCGCCGGGCTTCAATATTTGATTCATGGACGGAAAATCTACGATGGTCCTGTTGCGTATGTGGAAAAAATAGAGTGACACCGAGTAGTTCTTTCTCTAACCCTTTTTTCCAATTTTTTTTCATCAACGTCTCTGGAAAGCCTTGTCTACATCTATAAGAGTACAGCTATATATACTTTTATTCTTTTCCTTGGTTCTTAATGCTCGTCTTTTGTTAATCGTTTGTCTCCTCTGGGACAAATGTCTACACCGGAATGTTCCTTATAGGATGTATTCGAAGCGCTCTACAAACACATACATTCGGCATATAATTAAAACGAAAGAAAGAAAGAAAGAAAGAAAGAAAGAAAGAAAGAAAGAAATTTTCACGTGCCCCGTGGTAATCGCTCTCTATTCGCGATTTGTTTCTGCACTTGACGTTTACATCGGTGGACGTTATTTTTTTGCTGCTCGCTTTTGCGGAAAACGATGGCGTTATTCAAGATGGCGTGCCCAAGATTGCCCCCTCGGTTGCAATTAGCCCGATTAGCGGCACAATTGAAATATATCAAATGCAGGTTACAATCGATATCGAGAACGAGACGGTAACAAGCCGAGAAGTGGGGAAAATAAAATCTCGTACTCGACGGGAGGATTTTCAGTTACCAAAATAGGCGGGTAAGGAAGAATGATTTAGTTCACTATAACAAACTAACGTTCGTTCCACGCATTTATTCATGTTGAATCATATATGGACCCGAGTTGAGCGTGGTTAGAAAAGGTTGGATTTGGGTAGAAATGGAGAATCAAAAATTTCTAACTACGTTCAACTAGAACCCGGAAGCATATCAGCTTATTCTTTTCATTGTCGTTAAATACTAGTAGTAAATCCATTCCAGGAAAAGCGGCGATGGTATGAAAGTAGACGCTCAGAATCATCAAGTTGATTTTATCAAATACATCAACATGTACACTCTATACAAAGATATTTAAAGGAAGAGACATCGCGACAGCGTAGTTCGGCATATCCACAATCTCGACAATTTTGAGGTTCCCTGCCACGCTTGCCAGCATATATGCTTCTTCCGGCGTTAACCCCTTAGTCCTGACTAGCCACTCAATGAGATTTCGAGTTGCCTTCCTTGCGGCTTCGAGCAGGTCTGTATCAATCCCCATAGTCGCATACTCTCCCTTATCCACCTGCAGAGCCTCGTCGGCGTCGTGTATACCCCGCGTTCGTGGGGGAGTTTGGAACTGCGGCGCCGTGATCCATGACTGGTTCTTGAGGATTGAGAGTCGCAGACTAGCTTTTAGGGGAGTTTCAATTGCGGTGCCGCAAACCTCTCCGTCGCCCTGAGCAATGTGCCCATCGCCACAGCTGAATAATGCACCTGGCGTTTGGACGGGGAGGTACAGTTTGGAGCCCACGGTGAGATACCGGCAGTCGATATTTCCGCCCGTATTCAGTGGCGGGATCATGGAAAATTCTCCGTCCGCGCCAGGAGCAACGCCCATAATACCCAAGAAAGGCCTTCTGGGGATCTGAATGCTTTCTTTGAAAAGCGCGTATGGCTGATCGGGGTCCAAGTGCCAGATCTTCAGCACCCCGTTGGGAAACTCATCCGATAGTAGGCCGAAGTCAGGAAATATTGCAGTCCAGCCCCAATCCGTGGTTTTCAGGTCGAGAATCTCGACCTCCAGGACATCTCCTGGCTCCGCGCCTGTGACAAAGACAGGACCCACGGCGGGGTCAGCAAGCGCAATGTCGAAGGTGCTCAGTGCGCTCTCCGTGGAGGTCTTGGTTATCTGACCATTGCTTCCATCCATGGCATCGAAGTGGACTATGTCACCCGAATTAATGGTTTGAGTTGGAGAGATTTGTTTGGACCATTTGACATGCTGCTGGTGCCGATGGATGTGAATTGATTTGGAAGGTATTGTGTGGGTCATGATGGATGGCTATCAAAGTTTTTCAAGGCGTCCAGATATAATAATAAACATGGGACATCAGTGAAATAGGATACCAGGGGGATGTATTTGAAGGAGGCAGCCCATGGAAAAATGCAGTTCTTGCTTTTCTTTCAGGGCCTGTGGATTAATTAATGTGGACCCTTTGTGCGTAAATTCCCTGGAGGCAGTAAATATATAAGAGTAAGAATTTCGAAAATGTAACATTGATGTGTTCAAGGAAGGCTTCGGTAATGGTGCGTGAACTCCGAAATTCATATCTGTCCGATGCGAATATGTCCGTCGAGGATCAGAACTACTAACAGGCATTAGTTGAAGAACGGGACGTTGGACGGGCTGATACTCCCATTTCTTGCGTCACTGCCCCTGCCATGTTTTCTCGGCCCCGCATATTCCTAGGATCGTAAGTTGATTAATATCCTATACTACACCTCCCTCTTTGCTCAAGCAACATGACGGCTTTGCACTCATTCATCCTTTTACGGTGGATTGCTGCCAGCAACTGCCATGTGTGTTCGCCCTAAATACATTAACCACCAGCAATTTCGTCAGCCCCACTAGAGAGTAAAAATTCAAAATTTCGGCTATGAAACAATCTAGCCCACCAGCCATTGGAAAAAAAACGTTTTTAATGACCTTCCTTTTTGGGTTAAAGGGACAGTCTTGAACAAGTTTATGTGGCGAGAGAAGGGAAGATAAGAAGAAAACCCACAGAAGATGTAGTCAAGACGATGCGATAGACAATGGATTGTGTACATCCTTCGGTTAGTACTGCCGTCCATACCCTGCCGTAGGATTTATTTTCCGTGATTCAGATATCAGTTGGGGAGGATGTTGAGGAGAACACGCCTTTGCTGTCCTGGATGTTGTTCTAGCCGTGCAAGTGCTGACTCAAGTCACTAGGGTTTATTGGGAAGGCGGTAGCAAACGATCAAAACAGGATACGAGTACATTACCTAGGTAATAGAAGGGAAATGGATAGGAGTGGTATAAGGGTATAACTATTTCATTCATGACTGGATTATTTTATACGCTATGGTCACAAGTAGACCCAAGCTTGAGAAGTACTAAGAAACAACAGTACGAGTCTATCCAAGGGATGGATGTCAGATGTAAAAAAGAAGCCTTTGCCCGGATTTCTATTTCTGGGCTGCAACTGCGACAGATCTAGTTACTCCATGTAAACTCGTTCACCACTTGCCTTGCCTCATCGAGACAAAAGTTTTGGTTAATCCTCGGAGGTAACTAATATAGGATTCACCTCAATTATTCGCTTCATGTAACGAAACATGAAAAGTAAACGCCGCAGAGAGTTAAAAAACACTCAATTCTGAGCCGTTCGCCGGAAAATATATATGCAGAAACTAGCATATAAGGCCTAGTAATATAAACATGTGAAGATACGGCCCGGTATACTCATCCGGACAATGCGGATAATTACCGGATTTTGCTGCTTATTTCCTCGTAGGTAGTTACGAGTTTTAGTTCTGTTTCTCGAATCCTTGGCAGATTGCAGTGGATGTATCCAATTGACGTAGGTTTGTTAGCTTGATAGAGCAAGAATGTCCGAAACTTAAAGTCTCATGATTTCTCCGTGGTATAGACTAGAAAACTTCGCTGTAATGTGCTGGCCTTTGACGCGGGCTATATACGCAGTAAACATATATCCCCTGGTCAATATAAATACAAAATAAAGGTGACTTGAAAATGAGCTGATGCAAACTGGAGAAAATGATAAGGCACCACGACGAGTCATTTTGATTCGCAGACCCTGCTGAGTACGATAGAGAATTGTGGAGGTCACGACGATCATTTCCTTCTCAAAGGGAAATCATATCAAAAGACCGTGCATTCCACCAACTGTTGTAAGTGGTGGCATTGGCTTGTGAAGAACTCAAATCTCAGAGCAGAATGTGAGTAGATGCTCACGCCAAACTATTCGCAAAACGATGAACGGATCAGCTAGCCACTTACATTGAAGGAGCATTGGCCAAATGATTGATTACAGGAGAATCTGGCATTGCCAAGGGCGATGCAACTGCGGCAACTCAGTAGAATTGATGGAATGGAATCAATGCAATCAATACTGCAGATTAGTAGCGATCGGAGTTTCTTGGCTACTCGTATATTTGCCTAAAAACCAACGATTCAACTTCGTATAGAGTACTGCGTATGGCTCGGCCTAACTGATTGATGTTACACGGTTAGAAAGCATGAAACAATGAGGAAGTTGCTGTTTCTGCTCACCATGAAATGGATGTTCATGAAGCGGAGTGTAGTTCCCAGATGACCAAAATAACCTTGAAAAATGACTTTGCAGTGCGTTCAATACTTTACTACACATGAAACGCTGACATCTACATCATGAGTTAGATCGCTCGTTCCTTGTGTGTGTATAGGAAATAAGACCGTGGGTTGGAGATTCCATCATCTTCGTGGGTGGGGCGGATGTGGGACAATGGAGGAATGCCCCCAAAGTTATATTAGATCAACCCCTCTAACGATTCCAATACTGACTCAAGCCGTTGAGTGAGTCTGTGGGCGGCTGAGGAAGCGAATCTAGTGGCCGCTCAGATTAACATCAAACTCTAATGTTGTATATTGACTCAAAACAAAATAGACAAGCTGAGCATGAACAATGTTAGACGTCTAGAAACAGAAATGATGATTGGATCGACCATCGCACCTTATTTTCCTCCATCACATTTTAGAGACTGAAGCAGGAAGCATCCTCAGTAGTATCCCGAGCGGACTGTACCTGTAGCAACTGGTAGCTATAATTTCTCCGAATGTATGTATCTTCGTGTACAAGAGACCAGATGTTATGCTTGGTTCTTGTTTCGGGACGACTGAATTATATTTGCCCCAGGGATTGATTATTATTCTAAATATCGACATCGGATAGAGTGGAGAAGCAGGTTGGAATAAGGTTGAGGCGTAATTAGTAAACTTAACCCGTAACTAATAGCGTATGTATATCACGACGGAACAAGGGCAAGAAGGACGCTATGGAAGTATTCTCGATTGCAGTGACCAGAGCAAACCAATCCTATTTATCAAGTATCAACAAGCCATTCAACAGAAATTGCTCCCACTATGTTAATTTGATGTTGGCCCTGTGTAAACAACAAGCAGTCCTTGGGTGTTTGAGCTCAAGATTTTGCTAGTTCGGGCTAGTGATATCTCGTGATCTAGGCTCATCCCCTATAACTAAGTCTTGGCCGTTGCCCAGCTGTTTGGGGTGCAACTCTCTTCTTCCCTTGAGAAAAAAGGGAATATCATCTTGCCAAAAATGTCTTGTTGAGCCATGACGCTTTCATACAAGCTTCGCTTTTTTCACGACATTAGTGGACACTAGCGCTTCTCTTGCCGCTGCAACTTGGGATAGCACCTTACCAATGACCGAACGGTTGGCTAATCACTGACTTCCATTACGTCGCTTTTAGGGGAGCTCATACATCGCAAAATTGAGCATTTCGTGCTATCCGGAGTGACCTCGAGAGGGAAGGCAGAAGACTCCACACTGAGTTAGATACCTAGCGATTCTTTCGGTATTGGTGAGGAACAAAGTAAAGTACGTACAGCTCCTCGCTTGCCACCTCCCGAGGTCAGCCGATGAAGAGAAAAGAGAAATCTGAAATGAGAGATCGTGAGCCGCTGCAAGTAATAGATCATATAATTCAATGCACTTCTCCAGGGCCGAATGTCCCAGTATTGCCTGATTCAACCCGAGAGAGTCTAGATCATTTCCCTGGCGGTCCCACGATAACCAAGATATATATGCATCGGTTCAAGTTCTCGAAACGGGCTGCGTGTGGACAAAGCTTGTGTAGATAGTTACCGATTTGCTGGAATAAGCCGCGTGTCCAATTTGGCTTTCCGGTTATTTTCAGGATATGATAGAAAATGTGTAGATATATGTTCAAAGCCTAACGACGGGGAAAGCGGATGGTTCTGTGTGAGCTAGGTCCAATGACGAATGCACATCCCTAATCCAAAAGCATAACTGAAGGAGTCTCCGTTAGATTTTTCCTCCTAACTAGGTTGATAGCCTGAATGCGGACAAATACCCGCTTTTTATTTCAAACTTCCTTTCCACAACCCTTGAGTGTACGGTGGTATCTCAATCATGGACATCCTCGTCAGGTCGAGCGAACAGACATTCTTCTTTCCTGTCATGGTATTTATCCAACAAGTGGAACGTCCATACCGCACTTTCGGATTTGTTTTTTGACCCTTTTTCTTCTTATTTGCGATGCTTGATGGTGGTCACAGGTTCCTTATATCTGGTGCTAGTGGAAGCATATTTTCCAGTTCTTTTTTTGTTTTTTTGGCAATATCCATCAAGCACTCCTGCGGGGCAAGTATACAGTGCCATGGCCATCGCCAGTAATCGATACACCCATTTGAACAACCGAGTAATGTGACGAAATGGAAACAGCAGGTTAAATAAGTAAATAACAGAAACCAAAAGCTGTCTTCATTGTAAGAGCATATATTAGGCTCCTAATGCATCTTCTGGTAGCGGAAAATTGAGGTTTTTTTGTGGACAAAATGAGCAAGAAAAATTGCGACAAGGGAATCAAAATAAGAGAAATCTAGTCATCATTTTGAAACAATGATCAGCACGAAGCATCTTTTACAAATTTAGCTAACTTATTAAAAAAAGTCCTAGTTGCATTTTAAAAAATCAAGCAGACTCAGAGGGGACACTCGGAAGTAAGGGTAAAAACAAAATTCTTGTGAGAAGAGAAATGGTCACGCTCACGCGAGCTTTCTAGACCATTACCACCGACCGTTCAACGTTCAGCAGTAGCTATCAAAAAAAAAAAAAAAAAAAAAAAAAAAAAAAAAGCAAACCCAATAAATACTCTGTAAAAATCGATACCCTGCGTAAAGGTAACGATTTCAGTTTCCCAGGTAAAGGAAAAAGGAAGAACAATGAAATGCGAAAGTGAAAAAAGTCAGGATTAGCCTCAGGCTCTCGGATAGCAAAATATCTGCTTCTTCCTTCTGGCCCCTGCGCCGTCGGCTGTGAGGGCTTGAATAGTCAGAACCGTCCCATGGCCAATCACCTCCATTTATTTATTAGTGGGTGTTCGATGAATGGAGAGACGTGCAGTAATTCCATGCATGAGCGTCTTGGCTAAGCGTTGGTTTTTTTCCTCACTTCTTCCACGGCGAATTATGCCAGTTGATACAGAAGTCATGATTCACGAAGAGAACGATGATGATTTCCATCAAGGCAACGGTAGGGAGTTCCAGACGTTCCCGTATTCAACAATCAGCATCTCGAACAGAGATGAAAAGGAGGGCTTACTAGTATGGGAGAGTCAAAGTGAGATTTCTTAGCGTTGTTTGGGGCCCTTCGCCGTAGCCTTGCCTAAGGTAATTGCAATAGAAACCCGTGTCAATACAGCATAAGTAAAGGGCATCCACTCGTCCTTCTCATATCTTGCGTCTTGTTGGGAAGATTCCATACAGATACTTCGGTTATAGTTAGCTCGAGAGAAACAACCAACTGCTGACGATTTCATTTATTGATCTGCTCGGGTGTTGGTAGAGTATGCAACACCAGATAATGCAAGTATTGTGATTTCTGCAGCGGGACCAGACGTACGCACAGGGCAAACTAGCAGTGTCTTTCCTTATCACCTGTGCGAGAGCCAAAACCCAGGCAAACGCATGATTTCACAGGTTTAGAAACGACGAGTCGTTGAAACCCAGATCTAGGGAACAACCAGCTGAAGTTGATGAAAGTCGATACGAAATCACCATCTCAGGTGGTTTGAAGAAACGTTGTCATAAAGTGGGCAAGGTTTGGCTATAACTGTTTGTCAATTTGAGGACTCCACACACGATTGCCTCATAGATCCATGGACAACGACAGGCATTACTTTTCTGGAGTGTGGTCAGCCAATGTGACGAATGCAGCCATGTCATTACTGTGTTTTAAGCCCCTATCCTTAATTAACGGGCTGTCAGCGGCCGCAGACGGACAATGGTTGGGGCTGCTTGCACACAAGGATAAGGGGACTGAAGGAGCGCTCTAACTCGCCGAGCCATGCCCATTCCGAAAAAGCAAGTTTATCCCTGAGGGGATTATTTCATTCGCGCAACGACACAAGAGTAGTGATGGCCTGACGTTGCACAGGTGCACACAGCAACGGTGTGTTTGGGCAGACCAGGCTTAGGCCGCGCACTAAAAACATTATCTAGCGTTCCAAGGCAGCAGCAGGCACATAAGTGCGATCAAGAAACAAACCTAGAGGTAGTTAAGACCTTCTTGGGGCCTGGTGATCCCGTGGAGACTTCGCTTTGCCCATATGCGAGTTTGGCTCATCCATGGGGTGATCGGATAACAAGTAGAGACTGCGTGTAAACCTATATCGATTAACCATAATGTCACTCGCTAGGGCTTCTACACAATTAGGAAAAGCACTGATGGAAAAAGGTCGGCATATCTTAATCATATTCAAGTAAAGGCGGCCTTATTTGGAGCCTTTATAGTGGAGTACACGGAGTACACGGGCATGCATTGACAAGCAAGATATTGGTCAAAGGATGAAAGTTTAACATGTTCGAACTTTTTGTCTCGGACAGGACAAACTTAGGTCCAGGTATCGTATTCCGCCATGGGACGTTCGTTCCTGATGGAATTTTGAATTTTTTTCAAAAGCGATTGTCCATGCGTTAAACTTCAAACAGCGTCGAGCATAGGTAAACTGATAGAAGTTCCAGAAACATCCACAGAGACAACAATTAGCAGAATCTAAGCCCCAACAGCTGCAACACATGGTTGGAGCGCCTTTTGGCATTATTCAGTCGAGGTACCTGAATGAAGCCAAACGAGTTAAAACGTAACAGGAAGCTACATTACCCTGGCAGGAAAGGAAATAAAAGTACCCCGTAGAAAAGTGTAAGATATGATAATATAACGAAGAGCAATAGGAACATCGAAACAGGAGCGCAGGATAACATTACTTGCGTTTCCATTTTCCTCTTGCTGCATGAGCAAAGCCTGTGAGTATTCGAAATTCTGCCATTGACATTAGTCAACATCAGGCGCATCTAACGATTAGATGCTGATGGCTTTGAGGAACGAAATGGGAACCGCAGTGCCAGATGTTAATAGGATCCTCCAGCCATTAGATAACGTCACCTGCGTGGTGTATTGAACCGTCATTTACAAGTACAGTTGTTTGAAACAAACCTTCAATGTCATCGTGAATATTGTAAAATAATATTAGTTGGCTTAAAGGGAGCCAAGGTGAGAAGGGAATCTGAATATCTTCGACGCATAACAAATGTGAGATAAGAATAACGGCGGTGTGCGCACCTCGTGTCGTTGACATCCTAGGTAGCCCTGTCCTAGCTAGGTTTATGATTCGCACTCTCATCGATTCAATTGGTCCTTTCGAGATGACTTTGAAGTGAAATTCTGTAAGGTCGGGAGCTTTTGATTGGATAATGTAATTTTCGTTCGATGGTTTTCACAGGTTCGCTATGCATCGCTTCCTGGTCATATTCTGTTCTTCCTTCGTCCTTCTTCCTAATCAACACTCCCGGGGGGGTTTATTCTGGAAGGCGAAGAACCAACTCCGGGGAGATTACACATCCATATCTAGTACCCCACTCATCCCGTTGATGTCGTCCAACCCCATTGTCCAAGATTTTCTCAACAAGGCTTACGTTGCATGACTAGCCCAGTCATTTTCAAAACGATCTGTGACATGGGTTATGCTTGGTGCTCTTTGGTACCTATTGCTTTGTTGTGTAAAGAAATTGGTGAACGAATTAGCCAACCACTTTCTCCGGTCTTGTTGAATCTGAGGTTTCTCACGCAGCCGTCAGCTTAGGGTGTACTGATCCCGGAGAAGATCCGGATCTTTAATCTGGGGCCATTGAACCAACCCAGTTCGTCAATGCTTCAACACAACGGTTGCGGCAACCTCAAGTACTGCTGCGTATGTGTTGGGGGAAAAGTCATACCTGGATGGTTCCCATTCTTGCTCTAGCGTCTCACCAGAACCTCCAAGTTTCCCGCTGTCCTCTGGAGGTGTGGCTCATCATTCTGTTCAATTGGATTGTAAACTCCCCCTCCAACGCAAGCATGGATGGGAATGATTCCGAGAAACTATATTCCAGCATTGCCTGGGTAATTTCCAACCAACTCCCTCTCCGGCTGTGTGGCTTAAGGTCTGCATAAATCAATCCCGAAACGCTGTTCCCATGCCTCGAATTTTGAAGCTATTCTGTAGAAAAGAAAGGGGAAAGGAGGCTGGCACGAGATTAGGATGGAGTCCACGTTCCAAGCATAGAGGAATGATCCCCCATCCGCCTGTGATGGCTGAGGAAAGGATGCTTAGGGTCTTTCGGAGGAGAAACTTTCCCATCGGGTGGCTGTCTCTCGCTCAGTCTTGCAGCATTTGCAGCATGAGCCTCGTTGACCCATGAACGCCGAGAAGTTTAGTCCTGCAGGGGTATACGGCCTGTGTCGTTATTCCTTTGGGTGCTCCTTTGGCGATAATTTGAAAACAACGTGACTGTGTCCGCAGACAGCGGAGACTGAAGTAAACCATGCCCATAACAGAGCCTTGCGGGGATATCATGATAGCAATGGAGCGCTGGAAATTGTGTGGTTAAGCAACATCCTAGGCTCGATTAGTGACAAGCGGTAAGCGGGTTACAAGGATACGTAGGGCATGTACTGTACGGTACGGGACCTGCAGCTCAGGTCGACGGGCAATTGAGCTATAGTAGGGAGTGCGATGCTGAAACCCTTGAACATAGAGTTATATATGTGCATCTTCATCTTGAAATGAAAAGGTAGTATGCTGTGGTTATCTGTTCTCTGTGCCGACCCTCAACCTTTTGCTGTGTATCATCCTGTATCCGCGTATGCCAAGCTCCAACCGTTGCCCAGTTATCAACAGAACTTGGCTGCTCAATATGAAAAATTCCCACTCAAAAACAGCAAAAAACAGCCCTTTTAAGCTTTTGATATTCTGGCTGAACAGGAATCAGCTAGGACAGAAAAAAGCAACCTTCTCCTCAACTTTGCTTCCATTCCGCAGACACGACCTCCACCACCCAGAAAACCCCTCTGACCACCTCTGATCCCACTGTCTCCGGCTATCCAGCCCATCCCTGCTCAGGTCGCCTTTTCGCTTCGTCCAATAACACGCCTCCACAGCCCTTTTCCGTCGTGCAGCCGTCTAAAATCTCATACCTGATCCGACTCCCCAATACTGAAGCCAGTCCAGTCCGTTCGTTCATCACCGCAGAAACCCTTCGCCCCCTTTCCGACGCGCTGGGAATTCACTCCATCGACTTTGCTGTGGTCCCTCAACCCTCGAATATACTTCCTCCTCCTTCTTCTCTTTCCTCTCCCTCCTCTATTATAAGCTATGGGTGCGTGTGTCTCATTTCCTCTTCTCCTCTACTCGTCGTCCCCTTTGCGCGCGACTAGCTTGGCCATACCCTTCCTTTTCGCCTTTCCTTCCCGACATGCCTTGTGTGCCTTCCTCCCGATCCCACTGTTGCCTGGTTCTGGCCGTGGCTTGCAGCGCCTGAGCTCAAGAAAAAAAAAAATTTCCACAAATTATTATTATTATTATTATTATTATTATTATTTTTTTTTTTTTTTTTTTTTTTTTTTTTAAATATCTTAAGTCTATTTTTTTTATATAATTTTCTCAACTTCCTTTTCCCAATCCTTTTTTTTGTATGGAACGGCATGCCTATTTACCGTTATATATTTATTACGTTATTCAGTCTGCATTCCCAAGGGTGAACAGGAGAACGGCAAGCAGCGTGCTCTCTTGTCCTTTTGCTCCGTACTGTCCCCTTGTCATGCCATTGCTGCTACAAACATCCCTCCTTGATCCCTTCACTTCCCCTTCACCCCTCCCTAGGTTCGCTCTCCCCCTCCTCATGCTTGATACGACTAGAGTGGTCCCTTGCATTCTGTGTTGAGTCAACCATACCACCCCTTCCTTGGCTTGGCTCCAGTGTCTCGAGTTGCTTCTGGCCGTAGGACACTTCAGTGAGGGCCTTTACCGCTTCACCTCGCCCACTACTAAACCATTTCTCTCCCTGCTTCTGCACTTTTTTCCTGCTCGCTATCCGATTTTATCCCTTGCTTTGATTCTCTCCGGCCCCTCCGTTGTTGTTTTCACGCACTTTGTCCTCAATTGCTTTTCGTTCTTCCAACCTTCTTTTTCACTTGGCTGGTAACGCTTGAAACTCACGGGAACCTTCTCTCATTCCTAGGTGCAGCTGACGTCTATCGACCCGCCCAAGTAAGTGTATCTGCGACTTTTTGTAATCCTACCCTCAATCATCACGGACAACCTTTTCCTATCTCGACCTTATAAGTTGTGGCACGGGATTATTCGGAAGCGGGCATCAGAAGCGAGGACACCATCCACGGTCAGAGAGAGGCATGAGCAGGGCACACAATAATTTTCTATTGTCGGTGGGAGAGGAAATAGACTGTATGAGATGTTTCCAGAGGGCTGCTTGATCGGAGATTCTCAGGCTGATGTAGGGCCGCTGCGACCCTCTGTTCGTCTCCGCTGCTCTCCACCATCTTCGCCTTCTGCCTTTGCCAGCCCTCCTTGCCATCCCGCATCGTCCATTGATTGTCCTGTATCAAAAATTATCTCCTGTCGCGGTTGCATGGGATTTCTTTTCTGTTCTCCTTTCCTCGCCTGCTCGACTTCCGTTCCCCCACCCGCTCCCAAACTTAATTATTCACGTGGTTGCCCGTCGACAGCCAATTACCTTCTCCCAGCCACCACGACTCTTAACTCTCCATCCAACCTTCACTTCCTTTGCTCCATCTGTAGTGAAAACTTCTCTACTTCCACTCAACATCCTTTTTCGTTTCCATCTCGTTTGATGTGCGCGCGTTGCTCCTCCCTTCACCCGCACGATCTTCACTCTCTTAATTGACTTCGAAGGTCTGTGTGATGGCTAACAACTTGCAGCGCGAGAGGTCTCGTTCTCCACGTCGTCGTTCCCGTAGTCCACGTCGCAGTCGTCGTTCCTACTCTCCTCGTAGTCGGTCCCGTAGTCGTGAAGACTACCGTCGCAACGATCGTCGATCCAGAACTCCTGTAGGCGGTGCAGCTGGTGCTTCTGGCGGACATTCAAGCTCCGGATACGGTGGACGTGGTGCTTCTTCTCGTTCTTTCGAGGATCGTTCTTTTGCCAAGGAACAAATGATGCAATCAGTGCGCGAATCTTCCCAACAAGACCGCCGGGTCTATGTTGGCAATTTGTCATACGATGTCAAATGGCATCACCTTAAAGATTTTATGAGACAGGGTAAGCGAGCCTTACGACCAAGGAAGGACTGCGTGGTCAGCTGGAAATGAAATGGAGCTAACTGCGGTGGACTGGTTCGTAATGCTCTAGCTGGAGAGGTCCTCTTTGCCGATGTTTTACTACTTCCCAATGGAATGTCGAAGGTGGGCGTCAACGTGTAGCTGTGGCTGGTTTCCTGGTTTCCTGGTTTTCTTTAATGGTTATTTTGATGGACGTTGGATTGACGGGTTGGGGCTTGGCGATCCGGTTGATGTAGGGCTGCGGGTAAGTAATCCTTCGTTGAGGTAGCAGGAAAGAAGGGTTTCATGTTTGTTGTGTTTGGAAAAATCGATCTAACTGTTAAAATTTGCAGGATTGTGGAATACGCATCGAGGGAGCAAGCTCAAAATGCTGTAGCGACGCTCAGTAACCAAACTCTCATGGGTAGACTTGTTTACGTTCGCGAGGTAGGAACCGTTTCGCTTTCCTTACCTTCTACATTTTTACGGCTCGTTTCATGAACTGACACATTGCATGGTCTGCTGTGATTCACTGTAGGACCGTGAGGCAGAACCCCGCTTCACTGGCCAACCTGCCCGTAATGATTTCGGAGGCCCTGGACGCGGAGGCTATGGAGGCTATGCCTCAGGCCCTGGTACTGGTGGTGGCCGACAAATCTATGTCTCCAACGTTTGTTGCCCTCCTAACACATTTTCCTACCCTCACCGTGTACCCTTTTCATCATTCATACTTCTTTCCCCCCAATTCTGCTCATTGAAACTTGGCCCATTAACTTTCTATATTTAGCTCCCATTCAATGTAGGCTGGCAGGACTTGAAGGATCTATTCCGCCAAGCTGGTAAGTCCAAACCTGTTGCAGGCCTTGATCAATTCTGTGCATTGCGTGATATTTGTGTGTGTGTGTGTGTGCATAGAGTGCTTTTGCATTGACAAAATATCCTATTTATAGCGCAACACGGTGCTGTTGTCCGTGCCGATGTGCATGTTGATCCCAGTGGCCGCCCAAAGGGTTCCGGCATTGTCGCATTTGAAAGTGCAGATGACGCGCGAAATGCTATCCAACAGTTCAATGGATATGATTGGCAGGGTCGAACACTGGAAGTTCGCGAAGACCGTTATGCGGGATCGGGCCCTGGCTTCGCTGGACGTGGCGGGTTTGGTGGAGCTCCCGCTCGTGGTGGCTTCATGGGCGGCCGTGGCGGGTTTGGTGGTGGCCGTGGTGGATTTGGTGGTGGGTACGGTGGTGGAAGAGGCGGTTTTGGAGGCGGGTACGGTGGTGGTCACAGTGCTGGCCCAGTGGAAGGATCAGTTCCTCCAAATCCATTCACGGATTTTGCAACTTCTGGTGGAGAGAGGAGTGCAACCATCTATGTCCGCAATGTACGTTCTCGTCCTTACTTTGATTTTTGTATTTGTTTATTTAATTTTTATACCTTTACTTTTTGGCTAACGGAAGGAACTGTGTTTCCAAACAGCTTCCTTGGTCGACCTGCAATGAGGATCTAGTTGACCTCTTTTCGACAATTGGTAAAGTTGAAAAGGCCGAGATTCAGTATGAGCCTAATGGACGCTCCAGAGGAACTGGAGTAGTTGAATTTGACACTGCTGAAAATGCAGAAACCGCTATCAGTCAGTCTTGCCTATCCATATTCATTGCTCCTTCTCAATGAGCCTATCTGCGTTGTGGAAAAAATTATTGCCTGCTAACATAATATACAGACAAATTCACAGGGTATCAGTATGGTGGTCGCCCTCTAGGCCTGACCTTCGTCAAGTACTTGAACAATGCTGCCGCAGATGCCATGAAGGCACAGAAGCAACAGGCGG
>NW_001813978.1:1535168-1564230 GCF_000149585.1 Histoplasma mississippiense
TATTTCGCTTGCTTGCAAAATTGTAAAACCGCCCGCGTAAGACGACGTTCTAAATTTATATCATTCGATTGTTTGATTTCACCCATGATAGCGTTCATCCATTGACAGGTTTCTTCTTGTCCAGCAAGAGAGAGAAGAGAAAAGAAAACGGATGTTGGCATGTCTGCTGAGTCGTCCCTGATCATGCTCTGATAGCAGCCATGTGACCTATCTAAGGTACCTAGGTAGCTGCTAATCGTGCGGGTGAGCGAGTTAGCAGTGGCATGATAAGAATCTGAGAATCAAGAAGAAATGAATAATGTTGAAAAGAATATCATTCAATCCAACAGCACACGCTATGGAGGAAGCAATCTGTTAAGTATGTGTATGTATCATACCACTTCCACATGTCCATTTGAAAAAAATAATAATAGTAATAACAAATTTAACTTCTTGCGAATGTCCAAGTCCCGTCCAACCAAGCGAACGCCGTGTAATGTAATGTACTTAGTTAGCATATATGTCTATATGAGGCAAAATTTCTCTCCAACCGCCTTTTAGACGATCTCGGCAATTCGAGTGCGCAACAAGGAGCTAATAGTAGCATTTGTTGAGGTTTGTGTAGTGGTAACTGGACCACCATCCTTCGTAGCACTTGATTCCGTAAGATTCCTTTCGCTGGGGAGGATTATCTGCATTTTTTTTTTTTTTTTTTCAAAATAATTTAGAGGTGAAGAAGAATGATGAGAATGAATATGGAGTTTCATTTCTGCTGGAAAGGAGAATGAAAAAGGGGGACAAAAAAAGGGGTAAGGGGTAAAAAAGCATGTATAGTGGTAAGTGAATGGGTGAACTATCTCCTAAGGGGGTAGGGTTGGAATTCAAGGGGAAATAGATGCTCACTGCACGGTCAAGTTCATAAGGCAATCCGCGATGTCGGCCGCGAAGCATCAAAGCGCAGATGACTAGTTTTCCCAACACGCTGAATTTGGTCGATAAGCCGCTGTTGATAGATGGATGACTTAAGCTCAGACCCACGTTTCCGCTATAGTTTGTAGCGCGGAGGTTAGATTGTGAGTATACTGGAGATAGTACGGGATGTAGAAGAGATGGCGAGGGTCATGCATTCAATACTAAACTAATTACTAGCAAACGATGTAGAACTAGGAAAATTTACTTACTATGCCGAGACAGCTTCGAAAAAAATCGAGAAGATTGCGAAGTCCTACATGGCTTTGTGTTATTATATTGGCTCATCAAGTTGGGGAAACTCGAAGCAAAACATACCGGATCCGCCTTATCTGCCAGTTTCGACCCTTCGGTGATCATAAGAAGAAACATCCCGAAGAAGACATACCAGAGGTCAAATGCAAGTTGTTTTTTCATATGTGCACCCACATAGGAGGCGGTGCTATTTGATTCGTCGATTTCATCGCTTTGTGGATCATAGAGTCCCAAGGAGTTCTCTTCATAGGTATTTGTTCTGTTGAGGGTAATTAGTTTGATATTGGTGCCAGAGGGGAGGCGCTTGTGGGAAAGGGATGGGGGGGTATCTTCTTACTTTTCGTACGCTAATGGCAATTGGGAAAACAGAGATATACATCATTACTAAAAATTAAATCGGCATGTTAGCTTGACACAACAACTACGGCCACACCCTTTCGCTTTGAGCATACCCATAAGCATGAACTGTACAGCCGGATGCACCTTAGAAACATTAAAAGTGCTCGTCCCTGTCGTGCGCGCCGACGCTGCCTGAAAAACCGCAGCCAGAAACCTATTCCATGAGGACGGAACAGCCAGGACTTCTTCGTTATGCAGGTCTAGAACTAGGAATAGCAGTACGTCGATGAAGTTCAGAAATACCAGGCTGAAGAATAACATCCAGGTAGGGCTAGATGGGAAAAGTAGAGTGTAACATCGACGAGGATGGTCGAGTAGAAAATTCAATGGCTCGCGGATTGCAGAACCCTGGGGCGAGATTTTGAACATAAGCCATATGACGAGGCGTAACATACAAGGGTAGCCTGTGTTCCCAATGTACATTAGAAATGTCATGATGAAGATGGGGAAGGTTGCGTTGCGGAAGCTAGTCATCGAATCTGGGGTAAGAGTGAATCCAAGATTGTTGTAGGTGGTCATCCCAGAGAAAATTGCCCTAGGTGCCACCCGAATATACATATCAGCCAATTCTAGCTCTTTACCCTCGTTGGATATTTTTCATATTGGCGAAGCAATGCGGGGACATACCACCAAGTTGGGCTCTGGCCTGCAGATTGAATATAGTCCCGGTACTTCCGGTCTGAATTGTGAATCCAACCGATTAGGCAAACGACGCCGAATACATGCCAAAATACGTAGTAGCCTGTTTTGATTTACAAGCATTAATAACTTCCAAGTATAGAAAGAGATAACAGGGATGGGGCATACTGAACACAATCTTCGCCAGAAGTTTCAGGCTACGATACTCAATTCCTCCCAACTCATCCCTCTGGTCATCAGTCAAACCCAGGAACCTCGAATTACGACCGATTGTTGGTTGGTAAGAGAGATAGGGCATGTCGAGGGGGACCCGATCAGCCCTCGAGGACGATCGATGTAGTGGGTTAGAAGACCTCGATCGAGAACGCTTCCGTGAACTATTTCCGAGAATAAAAGCATTCGAAGCAGCTCTTTCGACGGAAACTGCGTGGGACAACAGCCTACCCATAGTGGGCAATCGTCGGCGTTCATTTTCCCCTGAGGGACCAGCCATTGGCGGTTCTTCGATGGTTATGCTTTTCGCCAGGTCATCTATAGTTTTTGTGAGTTATGTCATTTCGTCAGCTTCCCTATCAGCTTAAACATATATATGCATCACATAGAATGAGAAAATGGTTAAAATGCCGAATTTGCAAATCTTACCATCGTCAACCTCGCGAACCGTTTGTCCTATTTGGTACCATATTAGCAATACTCGCCGACACACGAAGTTTGCCGGTGTTAGAAAGGAAAGGGCTCATTCCCACCGCTCTCAAACTCTCGTGGTCCAGGAATCCGCAATGCGCGTCCACGAGGCTCCATGTTTGTTTCAGCTGAGAAGCTAATATGCGCAGGCGGTGCACTCCGTTCAATACTATTTTTCTTGAGGGAAGCGCTAGTTCGATCAATCACTACAGGCGTTGGGTCCGATGGAGAAGCAGGAGGATCTGGGGTAGAGGTAGAAGTGGTTGAATCATCTATTTCAACAGCGCAACTTTTCACATTCTCGTTTTCGTTCTCATTAGGAACGGTTCCATTTCGACTGTCGCTTTCGCTATTAGCATTATTGTTGGGAATTCTGCTAAGAATCCTGGCTCGTAGCCTTAGGCCCTCCGACTCAGAGGCGGCTGTCCTGCTGCTCCCAATTCTTGGCTCAGGACGAAGCACTCTGATATCTCGTATTCTCGCCGCGGTGAGTCTGTTTCGCAAAGAGATACTGTCTCTTCCTCGGGAGTCTGACGATTGCAATTTATTGGAACGAGGTCGATCAAGCAAACGCTGCCTTGACAATCGAACTAAATTGTATAACGGATAGCAAAGTCAACTGGTGATCGAACGCACACAAGTCTAATAGATAAATCATGCTGTATCTCAGTGGCCCTCAGAACGCGACAGAGGACTGATTGAAGCTCCCCGTGGGAACTGGGAGATTTTTACCAATGTCTTTGAATCGAGTTTCGAACCAATATAGGCGAACAAGCACTACCGCTAGGTTTATGACACTCAAATTGCCAATCAAGGGGACAACGTATATCACCACTTGTTGGAATGTACGCATTTTATTGACATCAACACTTTTTTTTTATGGGGATTTTTTTTTTTTTTTTTTTCATTCCTCGGATGTTAGCTTACAATATAGGAACCAAGTTGAAGATGGGGGAAAGGCACAATTGAGGGGAGTTCAGAGCAAATGGAGCGTGCATACGTATTCAACCCCGTCGTCGTCGCCGCACTGCAGCTTGTGAAAAAGGCATCGATTCCGGACAAATTTTGGGCCGGATATATGACAATCACGGCCAGCACACTCAGGAGTAAGATATAGGTATCTAAACACGGCGAAACACAAACTGTTAGAAGATGCCCTTTCTGTCCCACGGCCGATATGAAATAGAAGGGGGAAGATATCTCTACAATGGAGCCGTATAAAATTCAACCGCGGAAGTTTCATTGGATGGTAGATATGTAGTTAAAAGGGGGCCGCAAAAGGGCAGTTGAAGGATGAGGTCCTCGCCACACGAGAATGCCGCCAGAAAGAAGGCAAGGGATGATCGAAAATCTTTTGAACGAAAACGAGGGAAACAAGAGCAAAAAAAAGGAAGGAGGACAAATGTCAAGTTATATATGTATAATACGATTTGCAAAATCAAATATATTTTGGCATTAGAAATGGAATTCGGGGATGGGATGGGAATTGAACACGAGTGAAGTAGAAAAGAACATCGCGATCCTGGTCATGAGGGGTGTAGGCCAAGATATGGCGCTGTGGAGCCATTCCAGCCCACAACGATTGGCCGCCGATTTAGCAGTTGGCAGAGTGTGGCGGTTCAGCCTTGTTCCATTAGCATTTCGCGTCAGCATGAGGTTGCTCTCCAGCAGGAATGTCCAACCAACATTGAAGTTAAACCCGACCAGCCAAGATAGATAGATATCTCGTAACAGTCGGGTTTTCCCGCACAAAAAATAACCAATGAGGAAGATCAGTGAAAAGTCATCTTCCAAGACAGCCAGTTTTACAGATTAGTGCGATAGTTTCGCGAAGGAAGGCTGGACACGGTGATTATTGTATCAAAAAATGTTGTTGTCCCAAGAGGTTCAGCCGGTCGGTTCCTATGGATCGTCGCAATTAATCAAGAAGCCCGAAACACTAATCCTACTATTCCCGAATCTCGAGGAGCTTTGCGTAGTTGTTGATTCAGAATAACACCGCTTTTTGTTTTCCTATTTTTCGTTTAGTGCGCAAAATTTCTGAGCTCCACTTTGGTCCTTGGTCCAGGGACGCGACCGGAGAAAACTGCCTCCTCGCCTCATCTGCGGCGGGTGATAGGTTCGCAAAAACAAACAGTATGTGAAGATTATGGTTCAGCATCGAGCCTGGCAATGGAAGTCTGACCGCTGGTGACTCGGAATGCAACGTCAGGCATCGCGCGGTAATACGAGCCATCGATAGAACCGGAAATCATATAAAACTCTAAGAGGGCCAGAGGAATGAGTCGAGGTAGCTGGTTTTCAGCTAGGAGACTAACAGTGGTAGGTAAGTAACCGTCTACCCCTTCTATCAAATTTGCAAGCATCCTCGTACAGAAAATGAAAATAATAAATTGATTGTTCATCTAAAAGCAACGTTCTTTTGTTTTTGCAGATTCCCTCCAAATCGGGACAACAAGGATAGGGTTTAGGGCTAAAGTTAATTTATTACTGGATTCGGGTTGAGGCTCTGCTGACTGTCCACAGGCCAAATCTTTCACTTAAGGCAAGCTTGCTGGCTTCGTTCCACAACATGCTCAGGCACAGCATCATGTTCTAGAACCTGCGGATAATAAGATCCATATCTACGCTGGATGCATTGAATTCAAAATGGCTGTTGCGAATGCGACGGGAGCAGTTGGGTCACCTTCAATCATACCATGCATCTTGCGACCCTGGACTTCTATCAACCAGGGCTGAGCTGCTATGTCCGCGGCTGGAGGTCAGGTTCAACCCACAACATCAACTCAGAATCAATCTTCAACTGGTGGTTCATTCAGCACTTTTGGCTGGTTTTGTTTCCTAACTCAATGGGGGATTTTTCAGGAGTGCTGGCATCAATATGAAAATCCATGTTTACCTCGTGTTCCGACCAATATCAACCAGGTTCTTTCTTCCATGTGATGACTGTTAATGATTGCACAGTGCCTCGGGAGTGCTTGCCAACTCAGGGGTAGCATGATGGAGGAAAGGGGATGAGATCCGCTCCCTTTTCTATGACTTTCTAATGACAATGAGTATATATGATGAGTTCGTCGAACCATCCAGATGTCCTTAATCTCCCAAAGCACGGGATGGAGCCTGCCTGGGTTTTCTTATCGCTACCGGACTATTACATTTACTCAAAGGAAGCAGGAGACCGATATCACTGGAGAAACAATCGCGGAAAAAGATGATACTTTTTTTTTTTTTCAACCTGGACATGCTTCCGTCATACGGAAAGAAGGGGTGGCGGTGGGAAAGAAAAATGGGAATCGATTTCAACTCCATGCATGTTGGATTGTAATTCCTTGATTATTAACTTCGGTGGTTAAGTTCAATCCGGTCTCGATCTGCATTTGACCTTTTATTGCTTCTTGATCTCTACATTGATATTTCTAATATGCAGCCTAACTCTAACTTCATGCTCGACTCCCATATTTAAGATATAATTTGCTCTACTGAAAAATTTGCTCTACTGAAACAATGTAGGGTGTCAACCCGCCATTTTCAGTCAAAAAATGAACTTTCATCAGTGATTGCCTCATACAGTACAAACCACACAGAGACATAGCTGAATAGCTGGCATGCATGGCTTCTGCATGCATCAACTTGGGCTATTTCACAAAACAAACAAATGACTTGTGCAATGTTACAATATCATTGAAACCCTACCATGAACTCAAACAGCAAAGGAAATACATCTTTGACAAATGAATGCTTTTTTTTATTTATTTGTTTCTATACGAACTGCATTATAGAGCATAGACTGCTGGAAACTAACAGGGATTATGGGACTGTGAATTGATTATTTCAAGACATGCTTCTCAGGTCGGGCACTGGTAAATGGAAGCTGAGATTGTACAGGATGCAGCTAAATGAACCCAGCTGCATGATTAGAGCCTTTACCCACACATACAAAGACACATGAATAATATTCAATGGCTAGAGTGAAGATGGAAGGGTGTTGTTGCATTGAGCGTGACAGCATTCGCCAGCGACAAGCAATAGCATAATTATTTATATACATAAAGCAAAATAAATAAGGTGATTTATAAAAATTCTAGCTCAACTAACAATGTGAGAGCCATAGGCTTCTCAATTTGTGTCTTTGCAGCCATAGCCAGACATCAATACCTGAATTATGTGAATTTAGTAATAATGTGTTATTGCATCTTAACATCTTACATCGAATACGTCAACATAATCATCTATCCATCATTGTTAACCCAGGAATGTCCGGCAGCTAAAAATAAAGTGACCTAACCCCGGTGGGGCCCATCCAGGCACAGTGCATATAAGGAAATAGCACATTACTATTCCAGCCAACTATCTCGCGCCATCACGGCCACGTTTTCCACCGTATGGCTTCCCGAGTAAACTCGCAAAACTAGCTCGATTGAAGAGAAGCATCCATACCGCCGTGCAGACCGCCAACAACCTGGAGCTTACCTACCCGCTTCCCGTAACTCTTATCAATTTACAGATTAGTTCCATAGTAAATCAATATATATAATATATATATATATATATATATATTTAAAAAAAAAATATTTTGTTTAAAATTTATTTTTGCTTTGTTTTGGAAAAAGGCCAGTGGTAACTACTAAATATTCTAGGTAACTGCTGATCATCAATTTGTGCATTTGCTCTCTCTCTTGTTGACATGCGTAGAAGCCAAAGGGAGCCACCCGCGTCCAAGTTTAAAAGAGCGTGCCCCTGAATTTTAATCGTGGTCTACTTTTTCTATTGTTGAAGTCTCACCTCGATACCATTGACGTCATTGGTGTTTCATGATTCTATGATTTAGTTAGTAGGTAAAACTGGAGCTTTTGAAACGCTTGAAGACTTGATATCTACAATAGGTTGGAATTATCTAAAGAAAATATCTTAGCTTTGTAGAGGTTTTTGCAATGGCATTTTGTTGATTACATTTTACGCTTCTATATTTCAAAGAAGAAGAGAGATGTGTGCTTCATCCATGCTCCATACACGAATTATCTTTTCAATTTCCGAGCTTAAATATGTCATTTCTAGATCATGGTCTTGACAACGGTGTCATCCCCAAGCGAACAAGAGGGACTGAATGCGAAAATAGTGTTTCAAAGAGTGGGAGAAAAAGATATATATATATATTAAAAAGCAACAGATGGCGCCAATGAGTGCTACGGCATTTGAAAGGAAAAAGGCTAGATTAAACGAGTACAGAGGGGCTCCAAGGAGCTTTGTGAAAATGATCTGATGCATCACATAAAGTCTGAATAAAACCGAAAAAGGAAGAGGAAAAAAAACGTAAGGAAAGGGTAGTGGAGAGAGTGGGGGAAATAAGTTGGGATTTGATGGGCTTTGGAATGGTATATACTCGAACGCAAGGGAACAGTAAGACGCTGGAAACCCCAGAGAAGTGAAAGCATATGAGCGTGTAACTTAGGGAAAGGAATGGTGCTATGTTTCTCAGAGGATAAGGAGGGAGGAATGATGTTGAAGGTATAGTTGATAATCAAGGAAAAGGAAACAAAAAGGGAAAAATATCTTCTGGGACAGCTTTACCCAAAGAAATAGATAGTGTTTCGATATATAAAATGGAATATGTATATATGTGTTTGGTCTCCAGAATTAACCCTTCAAGCAAAACATCAACCACCAGCGGTAGGAAATTGGCCAGGCAACTTGTATTCACTAACCATCGTCGGTAGCTGGCGAGTTTGGTCAGAAGCTGTTTTCATGGTTTTTGGGGTGCCCACTCCTGTGGCTGTCGGAATTGTTAATGGTGTCGTTGTATCTTTCCCCAATCCATTGCTGGAGTGAGGTATGTTGTTGATAGTTGATGACACTGTACTTCCCCCCAGTCTGACCCCTTTATCTGCTGAGATATGGGAAGACGATAGCGCTGCTGATTTGCCGTCATGGGAGAGGTTGGGAGGGGAAGTTGCCAGTTTGCGAGAACCGATCGAGGCATCAAGATTAGAGGTTGTTTGTGATAATGAGTACGTAGATTTCTGAGGGGCAGTTGTAGTGGCCGCGTCCGCCATCCAATCTGCATAGTGACTATCCTGCCCTTCGAGTACACCAGAATGGCTGAGATCGGCGGTATCATCGTGGACCCCATCCTGGAGGTCAGCTATATGGTTCTTGGTTTGTTCGGTAGAAGCTGTGGCTGGCGCTATTGAGTCGGGATCTCCAGAGCTTTCTCTAGATGAGGAGTAAGTGGCGTGAGAATTTCGGCGGAGGTTGATATCACTTGGAAATCTCCCACCTGGTTGAGGGCGCTGCTGCCATTGCGTTTCCACAGATGGAGGAGCTTGATTTGCAATCACACGGTCTGCAGAGTATGGTGTTTCATCTGCTTCGTCCTCATCCATGACGCCTTCGCTGCTGATAGAACCCGCCCGGTAGAGCCCGCCACTCAGATTGCGGGAATGTTTGCGAACAAACGCATTGCGATCCTCGCCGGTTTTCTCAGTAAGATTCTTGATGTCGTTGTACCATTCGAGCATAGTGTCATGAGATTCTGCTCGAAATACCCACGCATGGCCGCGATGCATCGCACCCGTTTGCCGTCCTTTCAACATGAACTTGTGGGATGCTGAATTACTTTGAGAGTGGGAACCTAACTTTTGTTCTGGTAGATATAGCGACATGACTGGATTTTGATACTCGATTCGATCCGCAGACTTGTATTCATGTAAATGTGTGGGTGACAACACATACCTATATTCAGTCAGTATCCGTGATTGAATTCGCTAACTCAAAGCGATATCAATAGAAAACCCCGGAATATGTGTTTGCATTGAACATACCAGCCAGGTGTGTAGCTCCTTAAATACTTGCTCTTACGTTCAAGCATGCCAGCGCGCACTTCTGCCGCTGCAGGATGACTTTTTCCAGGGTAATGAATATGTTGAAAATCTCGAAGCGGTAACAGAGGATCGACCAGGCGGTCGTTGTGAGATACAAAAGCGTCCCATTCACGATCTTGGGGCACACTTATTGGGCCATCAATGAGCTGACCTGCTGCATCGTATGCTGCGTCTGCATCGCGTTTCAGGATATTTGCATACATATTGTACGTTTTCTGGATCTCCGTGACAACAATGCGTTCAAGCTCACGACCTGAGTTTTCCAGGTTCAAGAACGCCTGTGAAGAAGGGTCAGCAAATTGGGTCCACAACCTACAGGTAGCAAGGTGGCAGGGAAACGTAGATGGGCTGCATACACGATGCAAATAATTCTCTTCATCAATCTGCTTTTCAAGCTGCCTATGTACGGCACACTTCACAAGGAAAGGGTCTCCTTTCCCCGAAATAGCTGCTGGGTCTGTATCTACCAGCCCAAGGGCTTCCTGTAAATTCCTCACGGCTTTCCGAGTGCCTTCTAGCTCCTTGTCCACTGAATTTTTAAAGTCGCCAGAGAGGCCCTTGATCTCCTTGATTTTCTGTCGCAGATCTGACCGAAGACCAGTAAGTTGTTTAATGACTTCTAATTCGACGTCCTTTGCCTTCGCCGATTCTACCACCGCCTGTCTATGATATTCTTTTAATATTTTGGTAGCATCAGAAATACCGCCTGTTGCAAGAAATGTGTTTGGAAAAACGACATTGTTCATCGAATCCGACGCCGAGAGGAGGGTTTTTGATCTGGTTTCGTGCGATTTTTGAATTTCCCGAAAAACCATTATTAAATCCTTTAAGACCTTACGCCAGGCTGTGTCGCATAGTTAGTTCTGGGTTCGATCCGAGCCAAAACAGGGGAGTCATATATACAATATTCTCCAGGGGTATATTGCTAATAACTGCCTACCTTGGAATCTCGCAGCCAAAACATCCGTTGGACTCCCCGAAGTAGGTATTGGAATATAAAATGCACTGTTGATGTCATCACTATCCAGGATCCCGTACTTCTCTTTCTCACCCAGAGCCATACTCCTTACACTCCCTGCACGGCTACTCCTCCGGCTCCCGGCCCGTCGTAAACTTCCCTTTTTACTCAATGAGGGTTTCTTTTTTATGGTCCCCGAAGCTCGAGACGGCGCGAGCGATACTGCCGCTGACATTTGTGAGTCAGAGCGGTGGAGGTTATTCGTATTATGAGGAGGACCATCGGTAACAGACGACCCACACCGACTGGACATATCTTCATGGAATCGAGATACTTGAGGTGTTTGGGTCGAATGTTGGACGGGAACTCCCCGGACCTGGAAGTCCGAGGGAACAATCGAACCGGGCGTGGCCATGTAGGAGGTTGGATGAGCGGCAGAGACAGAAGCAGAGCCGTTAATCTGATTCACATGGGAGAGCTCTGTAGAGTTTGGAACCGCGATATACGCATCGCGCAACGGAGTTTGAGGTCGAGCGGCCATGGGGCGGGGTACACTGTGCTGGTCGAAGCCACAGCTGTTTGTATTGTTAAGAATTCCTTCTTCCTCGGACACCAAGCAGCGGAATCTGCGTAGTTCAAGTCCCGGTATCCACAAATCTAATAAATTTGGGAGCCGCAGGCGGCCTGACAGTTGCCGTTCACAATATTCGCTGTGGGCGGGAGTAGGATAGTTACGAACTGGGTAACTGACAGCATGGACCGATTGTTGGGGCAAGATCTAGAATATGCCAATATGTCAATACGACGAAAACAGGGAGGTTAACAAGAGCCTTCGAGAGAAGCATAATCGTGGGGGAGAAATGAAGCCTCAGGAATAACCTTGAGGCATGGGTTTTGATGACAACAAGCAAGACATCATCATCGGGCTGGCGGGAGGCTTTTCGGATGACGTCGAGAGAGAGGAGAGGAAGGATCCAAGTACTGGGCAGGTATTCACGCACAAAACCCGGCCGGGACTTGGCGCTAAGTAGAATATACCGGTACCTCTGAATACTTGTCAACTAAGAATTGAGATTCCCCCGTTGATTCCTGAAGGCAAATTATGATCAGCACCGTTTGCCACCTTTGGAATACGGACTTGAGCAGTACATATTTCCTATTACATGTTTCAAAGAGGACAACAGCAGCACAGCAAGTTGGCGCCAGAAGTGCCACATCTTCGCTAAGTGGCCAACCAGCTGTCATGTGATATCTCTACAAGGCAGCTCCTCGCAGGCAATTAGATTACCCAAACTACTGAAGATTGCGTAAAGGTCCAAGCCGTATAACAAAGATGCATCTATTATGGAAGGCAGATTCTGTTTGTCGCGCATATAAAGCGGAAACAACATTTCCCCTTCCGTGAGGATGTGCAGACGCATGTTCCGATTTGGCCCATTCGGGCGCAAACATCACAAAACTTTTCATTTCACACATCGAAACTAAAAATTGAAACATTCTCTCTATCGATGAGAAAGGTCAAACTGGAGACTAGGCTGAAATTATGCTAGCATTTAGCTAGGAGGTAATATTGAGGGCATGGTACAGGAGGGAACGATTGGTGGTTGGCTGGTAATTCGGGGAAAAAGTGGGTGTGAAGGTTCTGATGGATTTGGGTCCCGACACAAACAATATATACTATAGGAAAGAGATAAGGAAACAAGAGATGGGGGAACGGAAGTAAGGGCTGATATATATGACTAGGAAATGTATATGCAAGTATTTTGTATAAGAAAGTTGATATTATGCTCCAGCGGGCTGTGCTGTGGCAGGCACGTCAATGCCGTACTTCTCCTTTATCCTCTGCCGCCTTCGTTCCTCGTAGTTCTCACCCCGGATACCTGTAGTTTCATTTATGTTTAGCACTCATGTCGTTGTAGAAACAGGGGATTTAGGCCGCGGATTGGTAAGAGAAGCATTTACATACCTCTGCCTTCACCAAGTTGGGCAATTGTCTCCTCGATTGGGGATC
Organism: Histoplasma mississippiense; assembly: GCF_000149585.1. NCBI lineage: Eukaryota > Fungi > Ascomycota > Eurotiomycetes > Onygenales > Ajellomycetaceae > Histoplasma > Histoplasma mississippiense. The sequence goes on from NW_001813978.1 coordinate 1,547,941, forward strand.
GGAAATTTTTCCTGAGCCTTTCCCGCCTGTCAAATTCATCTTCCTCGGTGGCATGTCCTTTGCCAGCAAGACTTCCTCCAGTAAACTCAAATACACTGAGGGCCATGGCCACAATCACGCCGTAACCAAGAACTGCGGGGAATGTTCGGGCTGCAATAAATACATGGTGTTAGCGCTGGTTGCCAATTTCGCGGACTCTGAAGGATTTGAAAACAGAGGGCAAGGCAAACCGCGCAATCCAATAGCTGCTCCGCCGAAAAGTCCTCCCCACGCAGCATTCCAGTGGTCCTCTTTCTCCCTTAGATTCGCTGCCGCTACCCTCGCGAATTGATACGCACCGCCCACCGAGGCTACAGTCACAAAATTAGCTGAGTATCAGCAATGCTCGCCTATCTAGATTATTCCATTCCATCCATCCATTGCCATTGACACGAGCGAGTCTTCCATACCGAATAAAGCAATTGTGCCGCCTGTTCTTGTGATAACGCCCCAGGGGCCGTAGTTTCGTTTTTGAAGGGTGTTCTGAACAGACGAGGCGAAGAGTCCGACAGCACCTGTCATGAGTGTGGTCTTGATTGTGGAAGAGATGGCATCTTGTGGTTGGTAGGTTTCGGCTGTAGAAGACATGATTGCTTCGGCAGGGAAAGGGAAACAGAAGACAAGGCTGGGTTGCCGAGAGGTGTGAGTTAAAGCAATGAGATAGTTAGCTCCAAGCGTGTGGGAGGGTGTCTGAAGGATGGCTAGTTGCTGGTGGTCTTGGCAAACCTCTTGGAGCATCATCTTGACAAACGAAACACAACTAGTTACAATCACACAGTATTTGAACACGCCGGCGGAGTTGCTGGAACTACCCTTTCTTTGAATAGGAGAAATGTCTAGGAGGTAGACAAAAGCTCAGTGCAGCGCATATCCTCTTGTCCTTTTACTCTCGTGGTTTCTCTCGTTGCGTTCCCCCACCTACGCCAACCATAGATACGACTCCCACATCGCATTCCTCCCCTCTCTTCGGAGGCTCCAAGCTGCTATCTCTACCCCTGACACAAATCTCGTTTAATAGCTGTGAAGAGATAGTTGCCAGAAGCTTATTTGTTCTTCCTCGGCCAACCTCTGCGCCATCCTTGCTTCCCATGATCCCTCAATGCTGGACATCCTGAGCGCATTTGCGGAACTTCTGGTAGTGTCAATTGCTAGATTCAGCACAGCGCTGCCCTTCACGCAATACGCTATCAGTTTCTATATTGGGATCTCCAATGTCGCATATGTCTCTTCCCCAGGGACCTGGTATGATTATTATCCTGAGAAGCTGACGGTTTTCCCCGTTATTTTCTTATATCTGCAGCCATTGCTAACACAACGTGAATTTCGATTTACCTGCCAGGGAAAACCACTCCCCGATTTATCCAAGATGTCCTTTCTTACGACCCTGCAAACCCTCCCAGCTCATCCTTCAACCTCTTGACTCAATTTCCGCCTCCTTTTCACGATCCCGATAACTACCCGGAACTCATCTCGCCGAAGGCTTGTCCCCACCAATACATCACAAAGGCTAACCAAACCGAGCTTCCTCCTGAAGGTTTCCAGGCTGGACTAAGGACTCCATTCAAAGTGTCCGCTGTGTGCTTGATCTGCCGCTATCATTTAGAGATCAAGATAACGCATACAACAGAAGCATCTCACTGCCCTAGCCAACTGCATCACATTGTTTATTCCCACAGCGACAATCGCCAAGATTCAAACCCTTTCCGCCAAAAAGGCCAACGATTAGAAGCCCATTACTTCCGTTGTTCATACCCGACATGCGCTGCTGCGATTTCCCTCAAGTTACTTTCCCCGATTTTGACACCGCACTGGGTGGACCTCTTGACGAACACGGAGCTACTAAAAGTCAGGACCGATGCGGCTATGGAAGCGTATCCGGAGCGACTAGAGGGCCACAGTCGACCATTGCCCATCACCGTCTTGACAAACCTTCGTACTTACATCGAAAATGCCTTGCATGACAGCCAGAGAAGCAAGTCAATATCTAAGTCAAATAAGCGATTCGTTGTCTGTTTTGGTGTGGATGGTCAGCCTTGCCATGAGCTTTTGGAATTCCTAGAATTTCAACCCAGAGTATGTATAGCTTCTAGAATCCTTATCTGGGCTGTAGTGAAATCCTCATTCTTTTTGACTCCTTGGGCTCGCATAGGAAGATGTTTGGGAACCTCCGCGTCCTAGCACATCCGACCTCGTCCCGTATCAAAATATTCTAAATATTTTCCTTGACAACGTGTCAAGTGAGCTTTTAGCTTTCATCTACCGAAGACCCGCCTACGAGAAAGAAGGCCAACAACTGGGAACACCCCTCGACCCTGCCATTGGCAAGTTCAATCAGCTCCTTGGTTCATCGACTTGTGAGTATCCGCCACCATATGCTCTAGGTCAATATGCTTACCCTTTAGTAGACGACAGGGCTTACCCTCCCATAACAGTCAATCCAGAGATAAGAAGGGCACCGTGAGATTTGCTTTCATTCTTCCCCGCGACCAGAACTAGTTGTTTTTTTCGCTAACCAAATCTTCAGATATTACGAGGATCTTGGAGTGACTGATGACATGTCCGCGGATCTTATTATCGAGGCGTACAACCGACAGATTGAAACCGATCCTGGACGAAGTCCCTATTATCTCAGATGTTTGCGACATATTGGCGAATGGAGACGCGTCACAGATGGAGAGAAAATCAACAACTTGGTCACTCTTGAATGTAGTGGTTCTCGATACGCGGACGATGATATCCCACGTGCGTACAAGTACTTCCAACTGGATTATGGAAACCGAAACTTGACAGATGATGACATCATTGGCTCTTTCTTTGCTCGGCTTCGCGATACTGCTAACGACACGGAAACGAGACGACAACTTTGGAGGATTGGAGAAAGCCGAGGAAGTGAGAAAATCAAATCAGTGGCTGAAGAGCGTATGTGTCATGAAGGGCCAGTCAGAGCGAATTCCAGACTAACAGTTTTATAGGTTTATCTACTGTAGAGCAGGCGCTGGTATACCTTGGAGTAGAAAATGATACCTCTGATGATTTTATTGTTTCTATGTATGCCGCAAAGGTAATTTTCGCTCTTTTGGTGCTAGCAATTTTGTTGCATACAAATACTTACCTAGGTACGCTCAAATTAGGTTAATGATCAGCCAGCTACTAAAGAGCTAGCTCGGAAGGCAATTGCCTTGATTGCCGAGGCGCGCAATTCCGATTCTCTGAAGTACTTTTTAACTACTGGTGAAACAGCCGCCACAGAGATGGATGTTGGAGAGGCGTTCCGTCTCCTTCAAATACCTGACCGGACTGTGGATGATGCTGCGATTCTTGCTGCATTTTCCGTTTGTTGCTCAGAGGCTCCGGGCCAGATTGAAGCGTATAGACGAGCTCTTGGTGTTATCGGCAGAGAGAAAGGAAGTGCGTTGATCAGCAGCACTCTCGGCCAAGAATCGACGCAGGCAAACCGTGTACTGAAAGAATGGCCTGTCGGTCTCCAAAATATCGGCAACACCTGTTACTTGAACAGTTTACTCCAATTTTACTTCACGGTGACTCCTTTCCGTAAGATGGTTATTCATTTTGATGACTATAAGATGCCTCTCGACGAGACAAGTCTTGAGAGGAAAAAGATTGGATCCCGAAAAGTCTCCATTGCTGAGATTGAGAGATCCCAAAAATGTAAGTTTTTGGGAAATTCTGGCCCTGTTTGGATTAAGGATAACTAACCGAATCTTATAATAGTTCTCCTGGAACTCCAATTATTGTTTAAAAAAATGATAACATCGCCTACTTCCTCCGTCATTCCTGAGCAGGAACTTGCTCGGCTAACTCTTATTAGCTCTTCAAACGAAGCAGCCATCCGGAGGAAATCCTTGATCACGAGCAGTCGGCCCAACCTTGGTGAGATAAATGGCATGCCAGTTTTAGGCCCATTAGGACCCATAACAACTGTCACTACAGAAGTACCAAAAGATGTGTCAGCAGGTGCAAGTAATCAGAAAGTTGAACCTAGTGATGGGGACAGCGATATAACACTTGTTTCATTAACGGCACAAGCAGATAATGAGGAACTGTCGATCGACAATAAGGAAAATGTAGGGCCGGCACCTCAGGATTCTTCTATCGACGTGAAAGAAATAGATGATTCAAACCATACGAGCGCCGCTACTGGTACGTAATGCAAACACTAAAAAGAATTCTGGAATCTATCACTCAGAGCCCAGGGGGCTAAACTGTCTATGATGAACTATAGGTGATTCTATACGCCCGCCGTCGTCCATGGGCCCTCCGAGCAGACCCCCTCCGGTTCCCCCTCGACCAATAGCCTTACGGCAGGAGCCAGTAGTCAATTACCAACAGCAACTTAGGGACGAAGTTGAGCTAGGGGCACAGCAGGATGTTACGGAGGTTATTAACAACGTTCTTTTCCAGACTCAGTGCGCTGTCAAACCTATTAGATTCGATCAAGATGGAGAGCAGCTCGATGTTGTCACAGAGTAAGTCTTTGATCTGCGACCTCACTACAACAATAAACGACCGTACAGTTTCAACGCTGACTCATATTCAAAGTTTATTTTATGGCAAGACCGTTTCCTACATTACGGCAGAAAATGGGGTTCGGTCCAAGGAAGAGTCTTGGTGTGATATCAAGATCGACGTTGCCACTGGATCAAAAAACATCTATTCTGCAATCGACGGTGCTTTTGATGTACAAAAGGTAGAGGTAGATGGTGCTGAGGTGGAACAATACGGCACCATCAGCAAGTTGCCTCCAATTCTCCAGATCCAAGTCCAACGTGTTCAGTTTGACCAAGTCAAGAAGGCGTCGTTTAAGTCGACTCATCACCTGGCGTTGAAGGAAACGATATATTTAGACAGGTATATGGACAGTAATAAGCATAATCTGGATGAAAGGCGCCGTGAATGCTGGCGTTGGAAGGATGAGCTCCGCAAACTGAGAGCGCGTAAAGCTGAGCTTATTGATACAGAGGTATGGAATTTTTATATTCTTCACTATCACCCATGGCCAAGGCTAACTACCATATTCTTGAGTAGAGTTGGACGTGCTTACCGGATGTCTTCACGGAGACAAAGGTGCGCGTTCAAAGCCTGATGAGTATAGGAGACGATCCTGAATTGGCAGATGAAGCACTGGAGCTCGATGACACTATTTTATATCGTCTTACAGCAGTTCAAGAGATGGTCCAGGATGAAATTAAATGTACATCAAGGCTGCTAGTTCTTTTATATTTCCCCAAGTAACATATTATACTAATAAGCAAGAACAGGCCTCGAAGCACGAGAAAAGGATTTAATCGCGTTGATTGAGTCTCAATTCACCGATCTTCGCCATCTCCCTTATCGGCTATATGCTGTTTTTATGCACCACGGCTCTGTTGAGTTTGGTCATTATTATATTTATATTTTTGACTATGACAAGAATATATGGCGAAAGTACAACGACGGCGAGGTTACAGAAGTCCAAAGCAAATCCGAGATATTTGAAAGCCAAAATTTAACCAATCCACCTACACCGTACTTCCTCATATACGTCAACGATCGTATGAAAGACAGACTCGTAAAACCTGTCAATCGCGAAATCGAAGATGTCAGTCCTACTGGCATCCCATCACAGCCAGCACCAGCACCAGCACCATCTGTAGTTGTGCGTGGTCAGCAAGCAAATGGCCCCGGACCATCGCAAACGAGCACTTCGCCCAGCGGCGAGATAGAGATGGAAGAACCCCCTGCGTACAATGAGATAGAAAATGTACATGCAGGTATGGATTGTGCCAATGGCCAAAATGGGACAGTGGATGGCAACGGTAACAAATACACCACTAAAGACACCGCTACTGCTGCTTCTGCTGTCGCCGCCACCGCCGCCGCAACCATTCTCAAGGGGAAGTGGAATAAGAAGTTTGCTAACATTCCGTCCGTGTCGTGGTAGGAGCAGTGGTCATGACGGAAGCTGAAATTGCTGTATCTTCTTCTCAACCCCGCAACCGACTCAAGCGGAAAGTCGACGGGGAAAATCACACTGACGATACCCCAAATCCTCTCGATCCCAACGCGACAGGCTAGTCGCGTCGCCCACCTCACCTATAGAAACTAACTATGTTTGTATCTGGAGATTTTTCCCGGCCCTATCTCATATGTTATATGATGATTGCCGGATTCGTTTCTGTTTTTTTTTTTTGTTGTGTTTTCTCCACAACAAGCCCTCAATTTATGTTGATTCATTTGGACGCATGTTCATTTCTCCCTTCATAGCATTTCGTCTTCCTTCGCATTTACCTTTGTAAACCGCCATGTGCACAGTGAGACATTTTCTTTTCAACATCACGTAAACGGGAATGGGAACTTCAGGTATGTACGCGCGCACGACAGATTATATGAGATCTTTGTTCTTTTCTTTTCTTTTCTTTTCTTCTTTCTTTTGTTTTATGTGGCTTTCTTTCCGCCTTGGTTAAAAGATATCTATGGGTGAAAGTGTATGACGTCTTTTCTCTCTCTCTCCCTCTCCCTCTCCCTCTCCCTCTCTTTTTCTTTTTATTTGCTTTTCTTCTTTTTATCCCCTTGCGATTTAATTATAAACATTTTGCACACTAGTGTATCAGCAGCGACAGAGCAACAGCAAAGATTCCATTATTGCCATTTGTCAATTTCAGCCTCAGCCTCAGAATCAGCAGTCCCTTTCACCTTCCAGCCTGTCTCCTTCAGGAACGTTCCCTGCGCTGCATTGATGGTCTCCCATCCATCCATTAGAAAGGAGTATCTTCTTTCCTTTTTTTGTCGAGGTAGAATCATAGAAATTTTGCTTTCACACGGGAAATTCATACGGTTATATCTAATATGCCATAGATGCAAAAGAGAGAAGGCGTTTTCAGTTTTTACTTCTGATATGTTGTCTTGGGGTGGGAGGGAGAAATATGCGGGCCTAGGTGGTAGACAAGATATGGATGTATTGAGAGCGACTTCTTGAGTCTTGTGGGCTCCTTGTAACTATGATATACTGCCATCCACACTGCGTTTTGATATAAACCTTGCCAATTGCTAAACCCTCCCCCCTGGGAGAACCTGATATGGCCTCTTTGCACACAATGTCCTTCTGTCCCGGCCGCATTCCTTATCCTTGGATGCAAGTTCAATATCACATGATCAGGCTAACGAGGGTGCGGCAATTCCCGGAACAGCCGCGGCGGCATACTCTCCGGCTCGGCTAAGCTCTTTGCCGACGCCAGCCATCCATCCAACATCTTTAGCCCCCGCTTGAAGATATCCACAGTAGAGACCCCCGAGAGAAAGGCTAGCTGGTTGCTCTGATCTTCCTCGTTCCTTTGTTTGCTACCTCTTATAGACCAGAGACGCTGGACCACCAGGCTATAGTTAACGATACTTACACCCACTGGTACCTTGACCCATTGCTGTCCACTTTGATGTTGATACTGGACTGCGGCTCGGCCAGTGGGGAAACTAAACAGAGAGACTAGCATTCTTCGCCGACCTGACCTCTCTCACAATTGCTACTAAAACACATTGGGAAGGGGGAAAGGAGAGTAAGGAATAATAAGCATATCTAGTTTAGCTAGGATTGCGGACATTTTCATCTCACATACAATGTCGTTCTATCTGCGAGTTGCTCGGGGCTTCTCGAACCCTCTAAAGGTACTTCATCTTTGCCATCCCCAATGCACATGTCCATAGATACACGGTGGACAATACTTAACTTCAACCTTCTTGCGCCTGACTAACGTCAGCCATCTTATGCCTCCCTTAGCACCAACGATTCCTCGTCCGTGCCTTCTCAAGCACCCTCCGCCGAAATGAGATCAACAAAGTCCTCCCATCCGCTGCGGAAGCGATCAAGGACATGAAATCCAATTCCACTCTCCTTGCCGGCGGGTTTGGCCTCTGCGGTGTCCCAGATACCCTGATTGACGCTGTACATGCCAACAAGTCTATCACAGGACTAACCGCAGTCAGCAATAACGCCGGCGTCGATGGAGCGGGCCTGGGTCTGCTCCTAGGCAGCGGACAGATCAAGAAGATGGTCGCCAGCTACGTCGGAGAAAACAAGACTTTCGAGCGCATGTATCTCGGCGGCCAAATTGAACCTCGAAATTGACGCCTCAGGGAAACTCTGGCTGAACGCTGTCGTGCCGGTGGTGCTGGGCATCCCTGCCTTCTACACCCCCGCCGCATTTGGAACCGTCGTCCAAACGGGCAACCTGCCGCTGAAACACAACGCGGATGGAACCGTCGCTGCTTATGGTGCACCAAGAGATGTCAAGGTCTTCGATGGCAAGAGTTACGTCATGGAGGAAGCCATCAAAGGAGACTATGCTTTCGTCAAGGCCTGGAAAGCAGATAGACTCGGTAACTGCCAGTTCCGCTTCGCAGCCGCGAACTTCAATGGCGCTATGGGCCGCAATGCGAAGATGACCATCGTCGAGGCTGAGCATATCGTCGAGGTCGGCGAGATTGACCCGGCTGCTGTGCACTTGCCAGGCATCTATGTTAAGCGCGTCGTTCAGAGCACGAAGGAGAAGAAGATTGAGAAATACACTTTTGCCAAGGAGGATGGTGAGGGAGCCGATCTCTCTGCGCTTGGTAAAGGCGATGTTGCTAGTAAGCGGGAGCGTATTGTCCGCCGCGCCGCGAAGGAGTTCAAGAATGGCATGTATGCGAACCTGGGCATTGGGATGCCCATGCTCGCTCCTAGTTTTGTGGACCCGTCTGTGGAGGTACAGCTGCAGTCTGAGAATGGCATTCTCGGGCTGGGCCCGTATCCGAAGCGTGGCATGGAGGATCCAGACTTGATCAACGCGGGCAAGGAGACCGTTACGCTTCTGCCCGGTGCATCGTGTTTTGGTAGCGACGAATCGTTTGGCATGATCCGCTCTGGACGGGTTAATTTGACGATCCTGGGTGCCATGCAAGTTAGTGCGAATGGCGATTTGGCCAACTGTAAGTTTATACGTCCCCGCCCTATCTCCAAACAATATCCCCCTTCCACGTCCCACCTCACTACCTATATGCATTGCTTTCCGCATCTAACAGATCAAAACCTACTGCACAGGGATGCTTCCCGGCAAGATTAAGGGCTTCGGCGGTGCCATGGACCTCGTCTCCAATCCCACTGCCACCAAAGGTTGTCGTCACCATGGAACACACCGATAAGAAGGGCAACCCCAAGATCCTCAAGCAGTGCGAGTTCCCACTGACTGGCCGAGCGTGCGTGAGCCGCATCATCACCGAGCTCTGTGTCTTTGATGTCGATTTCACGGACGGCCTGACTCTGGTTGAGCTTGCGGATGGCGTGACGGTTGATGAGGTGAAGGCGAAGACGGAGGCACCGTTTAAGGTTGCCGATGTGGTTCAACCGATGTTGTGAGTGGAACGGGGCGGAAGGAAGGGTTTAATTGAGGGTTATTCTGTTCTTCTTGGGTTAGGGTATTGATATCCATGTTGTTACTTCTTCTTTTTTCCCTCCCATTTCTTTTCTTTTCTTTTCTTTCCCTTCCTTTCCTTTTTTAACGGGTTAGACTTCGGTTTTAGCTAGATGTTATATATGTAAAGGTGTGAATATAGTTGTTTTAGTATGAGAATTCATGTTTCAGGCTTGGATAATAATTCTAGATATCAATCAGGTGTATCATATATATATATATATATATATCTATGCATATTAAACGTAGTATTACAAAAGAAGTACAAAAAAATACCAACAACGGGGAGTCCCAGACACCAAGCAGAGACCAACCATATAATACACGTCCCGTATATAAAATCCCCCAAAAATCCTCCCAAAAAGCCTCCTTATATTATATATATATCGTACCCGAAACTAAAGCTTCCTACTGAAACCTCAAAACCCCCTTAAACTTCTCTACCATCCTCCTCACCCAGCCCCTCCCGGGTGCGTCCCTAAACTCCCTCAACACATCATCATAATGCGTCGGGGCACTGCGCGGATGTCGCAGATTCTGCGGCAACGGATATTGCTTCTCATACCGATTTTCCAACAGTGAGTAGAGCGCATTGATGCTGGAGGTGGAAAATTGAGATTGCTGCCGCTGTTGGTGTTGTTGTGTTTGTGCCGTTGTTGTTGTTGTTGTTGCTGCTGTGGTTGGAGGGGAAGGAGAAGGAGAAGATGTGGGAAGACGGGTTTTTAGATATGTTTGTACGGAGACGGAGGCGGGGCGGACAGGGTCGCTGGGCCAGCGGGATATAAGGCGGTTTATGTGGGCGGAGAGTGTTTTGGGGGAGAGCTGGACGTGGGAAAGGTTAGGTTCTTTTTCTTTTTCTTTTCTTATTTTTCCTTTATGGGGGGCGGGCGGGGGGCTTTTTAGAATGCGGAGGCGGATTTGACTGGGTGGGAAAGGGACAGACTGAGTTTGACATGGTTGGCTTGTGTATTTTGGTTATATACCCTCAAGATTCAGGTAGTATGGTAGTTTTCTGTGAAAAGTAGGATGGAAATGTTGCTGGGATTTTTCTAAACAACTGAGTAAATGGAATTAAAGAGGTACATGTATATAAATCCCAGGGCTGTCGTGTATTCAATCGGCCAGGAGTATGATGCCATGAATTGGTTCATATTCAATAATTCCGCAATGAACTTCAATATAAATTTGAACGCAGGCTTAGTCATCCGATTCGTCATGTGATTTGCTCACATAACCTCCACTGTTTCCTGTCTCATCTTACCTAGGTAGGCGCCTAAACACCTCCTTCATCTCCTGGCATCCTCCACGTCCTCCTATTTATTTCTCCTTATTGTTGTTTTATATATCCGATCCCTAGGTCTTTTGCTGTCTTTTCTGTTCTGCATTGCATTCGGTCTTCTCCCCTGTGGCTCAGTCATGAGCTTACATCGGTATCAGCGGGTATGGCCTTACACTCTCTCTCCAACCAACAATATGCCTCCTTGACTCCAGAAACAGATCGAATTTTACCACGAAGTTTGTGAAGATTCGCTATTGCTAACAACATATATCTCTCTTCAGGTTGATGGGCATGATGCAGATGACGATGACGAACAAACATTATACCCTGTCCCATCCGGGCCCGTGCCTTCGTCTCCGCCACCTTCATTCCACTCCAGATCATCCTCCCCACCCTCGCGCCGTGTCTTATCCCAGGACCCGTTACACTCAGAAGCAGATCAAACGCTTGCGGATACGTTCGGCGATGATGATGAAGACTCAGATGCCGAAGATGGAGTCGATGACAGACAGAGACTGATGAGGGGCAATACCAGCTCTCAGGGTAATAGCGTCTCAACGAACTTCGGAAGCGGAGGAAATAGGGCCCAGCCTCAGGCCGTGTCGGCTGCGGGGAATGTAACGCAAGCGGCGTCTACTCCACCAATTTCTACCTCATCCAGAACGATACGAGGGGCTGGGACTACGAACGATGGGGTTTTTGCTAATTTAGCCGCGAAGCCTGAGCGTGGAGAAAAAACTGAGGATCTACCACCGGTGCGCTTTCTGCAAAGTTTAAGAATTCTCCTGGTCTTTTCACTGCTGAGTAGCAGCGAAGGATGTAATTTACTAACCAGGTTTCAGACATATGAACAAGCCGCGGCTGACGCCACCCCTCCTTATTGGGAGACAACCATCGTTGCTCCCGGCATGTCCTCCGATGAAGTCTATGTCGATGGCCTCCCTGTCGGTTCTGTTTTCTCGTTTATCTGGAACGGCATGATATCTACGTCTTTTCAACTTGTCGGATTCCTCCTTACCTACCTTCTTCACACAACTCACGCGGCCAAGAACGGCAGCAGGGCCGGCTTAGGCCTCACTCTCGTCCAATATGGCTTCTACATGAAAGGCAGCGGTGAAATAAATAGGCCATCAGAACCCGACGGCAGCTACGCCACCCCCCCAGACCCCAACAGTCATAATTTCGACCCGAGCAAAGTGGGCCAACCCGGTTACGACTCAGGCGCTGACTCGGGTTCAAAACCTTTCGCGGGTATAACGACAAGCGAATGGGTATCGTATATACTTATGGTTGTTGGGTGGTTTATATTGATTCGGTCCGTCAGTGATTACCTGTGGGCACGGCGACATGAACAACTCGTCCTGCAGAGCCCTGACCGTGGCCTCAGCGTGCCTATAATAGCCGAAGGCGAACGGGCTGAAACGGTCGTTTGAGGTCAGGTTGAAACGGTCGTTTCCTGATACGTTGTTTCAATTGGGCCTGATTCACCTTTCGTTTGTTCTGGATGGATTTCTGGATTTTCGGGGATATGGGGGATCGGAACCTGTTCATTTTATTGCATTTTATTCTTGTGTGTAATTGCCAAACCAGGCTTGGAGCTCAGGCGTCCTACCTCCTTGTTTATCTCTTCTTTGTCTTTTCGGTGTCTTTCCCACAGAAAACCCTCTGTATAGCCTTTTTTTTTTTTTTTCCCTATATCGTCTCCTCCACCGTCTTAAAGCCGAACCTCCTATCAATGTTGGAAGGTATACCTTGCTGCGTGCGGCAAATGCCTCTTGTCATTCCTCTTCGCCGTTTTCCCTCCCGTGTGGAAAACTCACACATGTCAATACATACATACAAACATGCTTATATTCACCGTCCTTCTGATTTCTTTGTCTCCTCTTCTTCAGTTATCTTTAACTAACCTCACTACCGGGAGCGGCTTACGTACGTGTACATGCCGTTATTTTTAAATATATATATATATATATTTTCTTCGATTGACGTCATTTTCTTCTGCTTCCGCCATCCCTTGCTTTCTTTCCTTCTTCCTTTTCTTATTTCATTTGTCGTTTTTGTCACATGAATCCGTCAATTGGTGTTTATGAACATACTTATGACTTTTAATGACGGGCATGCTTCTCTCGCTAAGACCTGTTACGTATGAATCTGTTGGAGGGATTGGATTGGGTGGCTCAACTAGCCACACAACGTAATTATCACGCCAACACAAGCTTTTTCAATTTTAGGTAACTTCAATTCTATGGATCCTAGTATCTTTGATATTATATACGATATAGAGATGATATCAAAGGAATAGATATATTCAAGTGCAGAGAGAGAGAGAGAATATACCAATACAGAACCTTTTCTAACAAAAGTGAATTATATATAATTTGGAATAGTCATTTTCGATGGACTTTGTTGAAGTAAATAGCTAAAAGACTTCTTAAGATTGAAATTCCTTGACATTAGCATATTGTCTGCACTTTATATCCCATTTTTTCTCATGGGGACCTGTTGTGTGGTGGTGAGGCGCAACCAACCAACACCCAGGAGGCACATTAAATACTAATCAAAAAATGCAGTTTGCTATCGACTTTCGATATATCACGCAGCAAAATTTGGTCTCCTCCGCTTACTCGCACAGGTCTATTATGAATGCAGGTTTCGGATTGGGCATGGGCGTTGGAATGGCGATTGCACGTTTGCATGAGATGAGGTGAGACAAAAGCTTACTACATGCCACCACATCGTTTAGGTTGTGCTGCTTCGGAGATATTTTTTCTCTGTTTGCCAACAAAGGGACGTTATGCAGAGTACAGTACGGGGCCTTGGTTTTTAAATACTATGATATGTTGGAGAGAGAGAGGGTCAGATAGATGGATGAGGTACCTACGTAGGAAACCACAATCCCAGGCCCTTCTGCAAATTCTGCTGCTGAGAAGCAAGACACCGCACCAGAGATGGTGTTGTTATATAACAGGTAGGATGGTTGTGTTGGTTGTGTTGGTTGTGCTGGTTGCGTTGGCGATCAACCGGATATCTGTTTTGCACACAAGAGTCAGTACAAACCACATGTGGGGTGGCCTGACTGCAGGATGGTTCTTGTTTGTTTGGAGGGATTGGACTGGGATGTTCGTCCCCTCTACCACCAGATGGGTGCCATGAGTATCAGAGTATAGAGTATGATACAGAGTACATGGATGCAATATATGCCGACCATTGTGGTGTGGATGTCGCCGGCAACCCATGCCTAGAACCGAACAGCAACACGCCAACAGGTTGGTGAGCTCCTCCAGCATGGGGACATGAAGAGGCGCTTTGGATGACCCGTTGACCGAGCGAGTTTGGTAGGCTGTCGAGGGTGGCGGTATTGTTGCAGGAAGCGCCACCCAAGAGCTTAGAGCGTTTATTTATTTTAGGATTCCTCTGGTGGGGCCCAGCGTGCAACCCGCGGCGAAATTATTATCCACCTTCCATGACGGGAGTTGTTGATATTGCCTCCAGCCGACGGACAACCAGCGAACGACAGCCACAACTCGTCGTCGAGAAGACACACCCAGGCTGGCGGGGGAATTACGAGCCAGCAGAGAGATATTTGAACTCACGCCAAAGCCTATTAGGGCTGGAGGCTTGCTTGCCAGTTTCTGGCTGGCCACTATTCTTCATCTCTCCTTCAATCCCTGCTGGCTGTGCAGATTACCATGCTCCTTTCTCCCTTTCTTTTGCCTCTACCTCTTTGATACCTGTTTTTCCAACACTGTTCAGACCAGTTTCTCAGGTGTTTCAATTTAACTTTTTTTTTTCTTTCTTATGGATCGAGTATCTGAAGTGCTACTGCAAAAAAGCGAAGATAAGCAGCATATATAGACACTCCACGGTGTCAGACGCGGGGATATTCTTCCTTGCCTTTATCTGACACTTTGACATCTTCAAATGTTCTGTCAGTTCCGTCTCGCAATAGCGGTAAGGATAGTGCTTATTCTCTTTGTTCGTCGTTTGCCTTTTTGGATATATCCCGGCGGACTCACGGGCTCAGAAGCTGATGCTGGAAGTTGTGACTCTTGCTTCGGACGATATAAAAAGCCAACTATTATCTGAAAATTCCTGTTCATCGGATTAGGGGAAAGACCAAAAAACTTGGAGAAAAAATACGAAAAAACGTCGCATATCATAGCCCTCCTATTCATTCATTTTCAACCGGCCTCACTATACATACCACGGGTAGTATGGATGGCGCCCCTCGTCATGTTGTGGAAGCACAGTCTTATGGCCCCCTTATCACTTTGGCTGCCAATCCGCCTCGCTATCCCAGGAATCCGTGCAAGGCTCCTCTAAAACCGTTGGTACTGTATATTGTCCGTGTCCCAGGCAGCAGAGGTACGATTCCAAAATTTCCTGTACCGCATATAATGAAACCCCCTTCCGGAGCTACTTTATCATACACGTGTGCCACTTACGCCACTTACGCTGTGACCAAAAGAAAGCCAATTTTTATTAACATTTAACTATTTTAATTTCTCGTCTAGATGTTTTCCTTTCCCCGCTAAAACCGCCAACCGAATGCAGTATTTCACCCAGCTCTCATCGAGGCTGCCCTCTATTATATCCACGTCTCAACACCAGAAGATGAGGCTGTCCTGTCTGTTCTCGAAAAGGAAAAATGCTTGAAGGAAGCGCCCCTGGAGGCTAATCGACCCCCTTTTCCCGTCGCCCCATCGGCTCGCCTCCAGAGGAAACCCGTGCCGCGTGGCGAGGTAAAGCCGCCTTCAATCCCCAGGCGACCAGTGTCATCCGATACAAGCATATCCTTTCAAACCGGCGCAGGGAACGTGTGTCGTCACTCACAGGGCCCTGGCGCAGTTGGGACACCGCCAGATGGATTTCCAGACGCACAGAGGATCCCCACCGTCACCCGACCTGTACCACCTATACCTCTAGATCCGGCTAAACACCTTTTTCCCCAGTCAGCCCTGAATTCTACCGATCCTAGGACTGGAAATGGTCAACCGAGAGGCGGCGCACAGCCCATGAATTCGTTTGGGAAAGGGGAATATTTAACTTTCCCCTCGGCTCCCGCCTCGCAAGGAGGACCCCAAGAACGAGCTAGCTGGGATGGGGGACGATCATCCATCCTGCGCGAGCAGGATCCACCTCATAATGTTGGATCATCCCCTCTTAATCCCCAACAGTCTTCCAGGGACCGACGTAGTTCTCCCAATTTCTTCCAACATGGACGGCGACGCCCTAACGAAAAGTCTCGGAAAACCCCTTCCCCTTTCCACCTGACACTTATACGGAGAGATACTACCCACGACATACAGTGGAACGTCGGGGGTATCACGAATTGCACCTCTCAGTCGTCCCACGAAGTGGCACTGGATGGCACCATAACCATCGAAATTCACACGCTGGGATACAAGAAACTCGCCGCTGAGAAATTGCGTTTCTCTGCAGAATGCCCAAGGCGCTCCCCACCGCGACTCCACCAACGCCTGTGCGGGCTAATTGACAGACGTTCATCCGCCACCTCACTCTCACCAA
>NW_001813978.1:1564921-1568322 GCF_000149585.1 Histoplasma mississippiense
GGATTAAAAAATGGGTATCATTAACGATTTTTCCCCTTTTCCGCCTTTTCTCTTTGTATTTTTTCTCCCCCCCTGTGGGGGGGGGGGGGGGGGAATGTTGTTACATGAAAGGGCAGGGGTGCGACTGCAGGGTGTTTTACCCTTTCTTTCCCCTTTCCCCTTTCTCAATGTTGGGGAAAGTGTCTTCGTGTCTTCGTGTCTGGATGACTGGATAACTGGATAGATGAATCAGGCAAACTCCGCAGACAGCTAGTTAGCTAGATAGATAGATTGGATAGATGAGATAAGAAAAACTAATAGTTAGTTAAGAAGTTAAGAAGTAGTTAAATTAGTCAGTTAGTCGTCTCGTTTTCATCGGAAGAATATCTTAAAAAGCGCTCTGTGTTCTCGCAATAACACTCAACTCAACTCAACTCAAACTCTTCTTTTGCCCTTTCCCCCCCCTCCCCGCTAGGCATAAGAGGATTGGTTGATTGATTGATAATCAGTCGACAAGAGAGCTGCGCGCAAGCGCAAGAGGGCTGTTTGTTGGGTGTTGGGTGTGTCTTGGGAGGGCCCCCCCCACCTTTGAGCCATGTGGACAAAAAAAGATGCTTTGACTGTTTTTTTAGCAAAAAGATAAACAAAAAGCAAAAGCAATTATCATTTTTCTTTCAATTCTGATATCACTGACAGATATGATTGACGAAAAGGTTAAGTTAGGTAGGGTACATGATACGGAAATATGTTTAGACAAGGAACCAAAAAAAAAAAAAAAAAAGAAAAAAAAAAAACCAAAAACCAAAAACCAAAAATATAGCGAAAAAAAAAAATAAAAATAAAATCAAATAAGACGCCCCATATAAAAAGACTTGGTAAAACAAGAGAAACAAGGAACGATTAAAGGGGGAGAAGGAAGGGTAGGTATATGCATGTTTTCTTCTCAATGAAATAAGGAGTAAGATAAGGGTGCCTCAGCGGTTCCTCGAGCAACAAAAGTCCCACGGCGCCCTTCCAACAGACATCAATGTCACCCAACCCACACGTCTTGTGTGGATAATTTGGAATGTGACAAAAAAAAAAGAGGAGGGGGGAGAGAACAATAGAAGGTAGGCAGGACAATAAACAATAAATTGGGAGAAAAAAGAACTGAACGGGGGAGGGAGGAGATTTAGTGACGTGTTGGTGGCGGCGAAAGGGGAGATAGATTCATGTGTGTTTGTTCTTGTGGCACACTACGTACGTAAGGAACAAAGAAAAGTATAAATATTTCAAGCATATGAACGAAACAGCGTGATTGTTTGAATTATGTAGATAGGAATCACAGAAAAAGGAAAGAGAAAAAAATGACACGAACGAAAGTACATGTGACAACCTTCCCATCATCATCACCTGAGGTGATTTTCAAGTTGATTTGTCACAAGCGGCAGCAGTGGATGAAAACACAAGTACAGCGTGAACCAAGTGGTGGTGGATAACACTTGCCGGTAGCTGCTCTCCTCTAGAGTAGCGAGGTGTATAAATCAGAGCCCGGCAATGAGGGGTTTGCTTATGTTGACATCTCGTCCGCATCATCACGCTTCAAATGCCAGAACGCCGGAAACAGTTTGTGGGGTAAATCTCGTAAGGATTCAATCAGGGTGTAGATAGATTGAGGGAGTAATAGGTGTGCGAGGAATTTTAAGGAGAGAAGATGCGTGGATAGGTATAAGGGCGACAAGATCAGGGTTGCAAATAAATCGGGAACATGGTATCTCGAGCATGGAAAAGGAAAATGATGAGGGCGTATATATAAAGTCCGAGATTTGATGAAAGCAGGAAAATATTTTCGCTATTCTTGGATATTCTATTTCCTGGTGATGAAAGTAATGGTAGATCGATGAGCCAACTCCTTCGTGGATTCATTAATAATGACCGCCGTCTGGGTTAGTAACCTAAAGGGATAAAATTTGTTAGCACAAGAAAAGAAAAAGAAAAAAAAAAAAAAAACCACGAAGCTAAGCCAGCCAGGGATCCCATACCTTCAAAATTCTTCTCGAGAAATCCTGGTCGTCAGCGATACTTCCATTGCTCTGGCGCCGGTGAGACATCATGGCTTGATCCAGGCGAGAGTCGGACAATGATGATTGCTGAGAAGATAGTGGTTTGCCTCCAGAAACGAAGCTGCTAATGGTTGCATTGCGACGATATTCCTCCTCCACGGCCTTGCGCTTTTTGTATTTCATGAAAAAGAACCCGCCACCGATGATGGCACCCAGTGCAACGATGCCAACAACCACGCCAGCTGCGATGCCAGCCTTGTTTGGGCCTTTTCCTGGTTGGCCAGTGGCGGTAACAACGACAGTGGGCCCTCCATTATTATTCGAGCTGGACGAGGTTTGGGTATTACTGGAACTACCCGTCGATGACTTTCCACCAAGCACTGGGACGTTCTTCTCCTGCATGAAGCCAGTAAGGAGTACATGGTACGCATTATTCCCTCCGCCTGAGATAGTCAGTCAGTCAGTCAGTTTTGGTTTTCTTCTCTTTGATACCGGAGAAAAAAAGTATGTCGTGAATGGGATTTGACACTTACAATTATCATCAGGCCATCCACCGCAAGGCGTGTCGCACTTATCACTAGTCGTCTCGTCAGACTCTCGCGGCAACTGATCACCACAGAAGCAATTGAATCCGCTAACAGCCATAACAGGCTTCTGGGATTTTACGCATATTTGCTGACAGTGCCCAACCGACTGCCAAGTATATTCGCCGTCATCCACTAGGGGGTCCGACGACTTGTAGCAACCCTTGTCGACGGTCTTGTTCACGAATATTGGATCGTCTTTTTGTTGTCGGATAACACGGACTGAATCAGTGGAGCCTATTCCGATAAGCACCGCCAGAAGGAAGCCATGATATATGAATGACTTCATTTTCGGAAAAAGCGAGGTGGTTTTTTTTTTTTTTTTTTTTTTTTTTTTTTTTTTTTTTGGTCAAAGTGTCGTTATGGAAGGAGGGAGGAAATAGGAAAATTGCGAAAAATAGATGATGCTGATGGAATAAATGGGAGCGTATTTCCAATTCTGGACTGCTGGAGCCCTGGGTTCTCAAAACAACAAGAAAGAGGGCAGCAAAGAGCGTGCGCGAAGGGTCTATACGAGTGTTTCCCTCCTGCTCTTTCGCTCTCTCTCGCTCTCTCTCTCTCAGTTTCAAGAAGATCAAAGATCTGCGCCTGTATTTCTGGCTCTCCAGGGGGGACAGACGACTTGCTCCTTTCTGTGTAATCAACGATCCTCCCCTAGTCATTCACCATTGACGCGGTTGTTGTTGTACGTGAGCGATACCCGAAGAAGCGAAGTGAATCTGACAAACCGGCGAATCCCGGCCAACAGTGAGATCGACGTTATGTATGTATGGTATCCAAACCGGAAAAAAAAAAA
>NW_001813978.1:1568422-1625021 GCF_000149585.1 Histoplasma mississippiense
TGATTGGGATATTGAATTTTTGGGAGTTGGGAATACCGAAAACGGGACTCACCCCCCTGATCTTTTTGGTTGTGGCACGATTATATTAAAAGAGGGAAGGGTGGAGAGAAACCCAAAAAAAAACATAGTATCCAGAATGCGGAAAGCAAGAAGCAGAAGGATCGTAAGGGACAGCGACAGTCGACAAAAGCCCACAAAGGACCGAATAAAGGGGAGATGGGAGATGGGGAAAGTAAACGAGCGTGAGACGACGGGAAGAGAAGGACGCGGGTTGGCGGAGGGATCTGAGGATGCAGACGATGGGGGATGGGGGGAGCACAGAGAGAGAGTGACAGAGTGACAGAGTGACAGAGTGAGAGGGTGAGAGGGTGAGAGGGTGAGAGGGAGCGCCAGGGAGAGCCAGGGAGAGGACGACAGCTGTGCAGGGATGGTGCCTGGTATTGGTGCGTATTGGGCTGGTAAAGATTACTCCGTACGGATGTATCTGTTGCCCTGCGCTGCACGGGACAATTGCTAAACGGCCTTGATTGGATGTAACTGACCCTGTAACCTTGAAACGCTGTGTCACGTTCCGTACCAGGGGCCGGCTCAGGGACACGGCTCAGGGACCAAGAAACCTTAGTCAGCGCTTTTTTTTTTTTTGGTTGGTTGGTTGGTTAGTTGGCTGCTCTGTCTGTCTGTACTGAACCAACAACACGCAGCCTTTGTTCACTTGACAGATTGAGTTCTTACAAAATACCTCAGCGGGAATATTCCTTGAAAAAAGACCCTTCAACACGAAACAACACGCTCGACTTCTGGATCGGATCATGCTCCCTTGGATAAAGGTTCAAAGAAGGATGGATTCCTTTTGCAGTCATGCGCCCCTTGGCTGCCACTCCTCAGGTAAATAGTTTACTGCTACTGTATTTTTGTCATGTACGAAGCACTGCAAACCATGCCCTTTCGCCATTTCCTCAAGCAATGCACCGGCGCAATGAGCCGTCATGAATCATGATGCGGCAAACAGACAGGACGAGCCTGCAATCTATCATATCATGTAATAATAACTTAACTAACTCAGTAACTTCTTCTTCATACTCCACCAGCTCTCTGGGCCTGTTTTTCATCAACTTGCAAAGAGAGAGGAGGGGGGGGGGAATTAAAAAGCATCGCCATCGTCGATTGATTGATTGATTGATTGATTGATTGATGACAACAAAAGTTGCAAAATAATTAAAAATTAAATTAACAAGAGAAAATTCAAGTGATTGGTGCCACCATTCCTTTCGAGACGAAGCTCCTTCACATTTTCAAAACAACCCAACCACAGGCTCAAAACAATGACTTCATTAAAAAATGCAGGAACGCTACCTACCTACCCGGACACACGAATGAGCTAGGGCTACTTACTGGTGGGTGATGCCATGCTCATCGAGGATTGCCATCGTCCGACTGCAAACTTACAAGTGACAAAGGCTGCAGGAAGAGATGATTACTGATTTGGAACGCCATCGTCAAGAGTTGTACTCCGTACACCTAAAAGTATTGCTATATCTTCATCTCAATCAAAGGATATTCATACAGCATCAAGCTGACTGAAGAACTCAGGCACACAAGTATCAAATAATACGGAGTAGATATGTAGATATATCCCCGACATTGCTCCACGCCCACGTCAGGAAAAGTATTATTCAGGCAGGACACGGAGTTAAGTGGTGTGTGGCAGCACCAAAAATAACAGAGAAAATAACAACAAAAATAACAACAAGCAACAATGCAGGGCAAAAGAACGCCACGACATTTTTTTGGGGGTCAGATTTCAGTCGTCGGATTTCGGGCGGTGGGCTTCCCTGTGTATGTATGTATGTACTTACTCTGTACTCCGTATGTACTGCGGGAAACAACTTTTTTGATCGTGCTCTAAACCCAAACAGGCCCCAGGCTGGCAGTTGAACTTGTTTGATGATGCAACCGATCCACAGGAATGCAGCCAATGAAGGATGCGCACACCAAATTTCCCTGAAACATCGAGCACCGCCACAGTTGGGGCCACACCCCCTCCCTCTCTCCTTTTACCACAGAGGCTATTTATATTCTCCACACGGATATCTGCGGCAGGCAGTCTGACTAATCATCAAAAAAAAAAAAAAAAAAAAAATCCAAGGCTACGGATGGTGATTTGCTTGTAAAATTAAAATCGTACTGGCATTATATTGTGTATTTCCAAACCCATGGTATCATGTATGACTTCCAATGTTGCTTAACCGTTGCCCAAGTCACAGTTTCTAAATTAAAAGAATAATTTAAAAAAAAAAAAAGAATAATTAATAGATCAAGAAACCGAGCAGGAGATGTTCCCGAGCCATACAAGAGGAGTGTAGATGGATGCGGTCTAGTGTTTATTCCTCCTCCTGCTCCCCCTTTCGGCTTGGCGCCGCCCATTTTTGGGGGAATGGGTTGCGCTGGCTTCCCTCCCCTGACTGATGTGGCACTGAAAGCTGGAATCTCCAACAGATGCTCCTGCGGAAGAGTCTTGACTCACACGAAAAGAATTTAAACTGAAATATTGAGACCGGCATTTAAGTGGTGCCGTTCCATCTCTCAATCGAGAGAATAGGGTCTCTCGGGGGGAAAAAATAGAGGTTCAATGCACTGAGCCTTCCCCTGAGCTCACTGCCAAAAATCCCGGGCTGTGTGGGCATAAGATTCGGTACACTAGTAAAAGAATATTTCAGTGTAAATGCTTACGGCGTAGCGTGAGACAACACTTTTTGTTGCAAGGGCATTTGGACAAAGTACGGAGTACACGTATTGGGTTTTTGCGGCTTATAAACAATAAATAAATAATATACAATAAAATAAGGGCCTCCTAAAGGAAAGAGGATAGGCTGAACGGAACGAAAGCCCAAAAATTCCACGTGAGGGCTACGACCCCGATGGATCGATCCATATATGAATGAATGCATGGAGTGGTGTGGAGCAGCGTTTCCTTCGATTCCTCCTCTCTCCAATCTCTCCAACAAAACCCAGGTCAAAGATATATAAAAGTCCAGCCCACCACACACCAATCCACCCAACAGTCACGGTCATAGGGAGCGCAAGCCGCCCATGGGGCCACGTGGGAGAGAGATCGGGTGGGTGTCTTGCGGTACACAATCTCTGGCTGCCATGGAGCCGCTGGGTGCAGTATGCATTTTGATTCCGCATGCGCGGGTTAGGCATGGTGTAAAGTCATCCGGCCCACTGGCGCTTGAGTTTCGTCTTTGAGTGGGCGGCTATTTAGTATTCCCTGGGGAGATATCGGTGCTGGGTGTCCTCCATTTGGTCCAAAACGGCTTAGGTAGTATATCCATCCTTTGAGGTTTTTCCGCCGCCGTAGTCCTTGCCATGGATGGCCAGGTAGCTGTGGTCTACATGGGAAGATGGACAGGGATCAAAGGATCGTTGGAAGCAGATAGGAGGGAATTACCAGCGGACCCAAGAGGAAGACCACTTACCTTGACGGATTTGAAGGCATGGAGATGGTGCTGGTGGGAAATCTACTTGATTTCCACTGGCTCCAAGGATCAAACACCCTGTCACAGCGATGGTGCTTGAAACCCCGGGAAAGACAATTGAGGAAGCCAGCTTACACGCAGAACCTGAAGCTCTTTGAGCATTGCTCCATCTCGCGCGGCGGTGGCTGGGACGCCTGGTATCCTTCGATATCTAGGGCCTCTTGGCGACAGGGAAGTGTCTATAATTAAGGAGTAGTAAGTATAATACTTGATTGTACGGAGCCCGTTCAAAAGGTAATATACGACAAATGATATGTTGTACAGTTACAGTCTGTTGAGAATCCTGCGGGTTTCACGAAGGTTGCCCATCTGCTTGATATTGCGTGTCTGTCAGCGATGAATGCTAACCGTATTTAGTGTCCCTCTTAACTCAACAAGCAGCAGTGCCGTGCGCCGTGAGCAGCTGCCCACGGGATTGTTAGAACAATTCTCAGAATATTCTTGAGAACGCTCTTCAACACCATCCGCAGGCCATGGGAATGCTAGCGGACATCAATGTGCAGCAGCAATCCCTGACTCGATTTTGATATGGCCCGTTTAGTTGTCCAGCTCTCTTAACATTAGAAGTGTATGATGAGAGAACAGCTGTGTCATGCAAAGCTCTTCGCACCCCTCCATTTTCGCATTCACACCTCGGGTCTCCTCAGAAACCTTAGCGTGGCTACTTTTGCTACGACAGTACGCTATTTCTATGTCTCTTAAACGCCGTGTCCCTTATGTAGGCTCAGCACTTCTTGCGGCCATCACAGGAGACATGAGTTTGTTTTCTCAAGCTATGCTACAAACTCAGCAGGAGCTCTAGTAGGTATCACCAGCACATCAAAGTGAATGATACGCAGCACTAAGGTTTGAATCCCAGGGTTGAATAATTTATTCATTGCTCGTGTTCCTCGGCTGGTGGTGCAATATCTGTTGTGAACAGGTCAATGCTGTCTCAATATCAAACACAAAACCTTGTGTAAGATCTGTTGAAAGCTGGCAACACATATTCCCAAACAGCTGTAGAGAGACTGCGATGCTTTGTGTTGAGGTAGCTTGGAACGTTATCCCAATGCGAACATCATTTCATTGCTATTCAATTGTTCCTGGAATGGCACACAGCAGACGACATGTCGATCCCGCTCTGGGGTATCCCAGAGCTGCAGAATCTTTTGCTGATAAAAGGATAACATGATTGGCCGTGATTGGAGTCAGTGATTAATATATCCGAGTCGGGCGCTTAGCCCGCATGTCAAAATGTCTCTCTATTGGCTCCGCCATTCTCATCCCGAGGTAGGATCCCAACATCAATAGGGGGAAGAGACGATAATCGGGCTGCTATTTGATAAGTTGAGAAACCGCAAGGGACAATCCCCAAGCGCGTTGAATGGTATTCATTCAAGTTAGTTGGTTCTAAACGGTGTGAGGGAGCCAATTCGCTAACGGCAACATCGTCGGCCAGGCGGGAATTCAGGATGCACAGAGGTGAGGTAGGTGTGTGTCACTTGTCAACTCCATGCTAACCGCCCGACAACTCCGCCAATTCGTGAAATGCGTTGGAAGGACGCTGTATCTGTCAAAACTTTTTAGTGCCTGGTGTTGACTGTTGCAACCAAAGGATCAGTTTTTTTTTTAAGGTGGCGTCACCCATCTTAAGACATATATACGTACAATGACAGCATGTTTGCCCTTCTGGGGGCTATCCGAAACCTTGAGCATATTGGAGTTCAGCAGCACATATGGAGTATACCAAGAGCATACTATCATTCACGGCCTAGCAGCATAAAATTGGCTGCAAATCCTACGGCCGATCATTCCTTCAACCCATTCCCACTGCATGGAAATCGGTGGCATCAATTCGCGAGTCTTGTCAGCCAGCCTTGTTAATTACCTGAACCGCGCCACCAAGACTCGGACCGTTGCTTCTATTCTTTTTGCTTTCTTACAGCGTATGCTCCCTATTCTCTTGTTGGGGCCAAGAGTCAGATGCTTACTGTTTGCTACTAACCAATCTAAGTCATGGTGACAGTGGTTTGTTGATATAATCTCCTGGAGCCCTCAAAACCACAGATTTGGAGTCAAACCTCTGCGTCAAATGAATGCCCTACCATATCCCTATGATTGGGACTTTACGATTTATCTTTCGCCGTTCGGAACATTTCTTCTTCATCGTGGAAGCTGAAGGTGAAAAAGTCAGGTTGATTAAGGCTGTGCTCAAGACCTAGGTGCAATCAATGAGAATTTTATAATTGCATTACTTGGTTGTGGAACATAGAAGTCTACACACGCAATCACAAATACCAAGTCTCAACTACATGGCCCAGCCTCTAATCCAATGTGGATTGAATCTTCAGTTCTACAACCATGACAATTCTCAGCTCCAGAAACCCGGGGGGGGGGGAGGGTAATGAATCATGTTAATGAGGCAACAGACATTCAATCTGGAACACATAAAGCTTACCTGCTGCGGTTCTGAAAGAGACTCGCCTCCAACATGAAGCGGGGGCAGATGGGTGCAGGGCAGCGCCACCAGGTTCGGTTGGCCGGTGGCAGGAGTAAGGAGACGGCGTTCACGGACATATCAGGAGATTGTGGATTTGGCATATCTCCCATAGTTGAAGCAGCAAATACATTGTCAAAGACAATGTTTATTTTTAACGCAAGCAAGACTGTCTGGAATGTAAGGAGGCACATTTTATCCTGTTCTCTCAAGCGACGAGTTAAACTACAGAGATTCTAGTTGCATTGTTTCTAAGCTATTATTTGCTATTTCTGATTGTCGAGCAGCATCGCTCCATTGTGAAGAAAAAAAGAGTAGGTTGGGAGGGAGGGAAATATGAAGCCCTACGCACTAGGTGCCCCATTGCCATTTTTCCAGGTGAGGTTTCTGGATGGAAAATCTCGCGCTCTGAGAGCACGCGATATTTTATGCTCACATAGTCACCTACAGTTGAATCATCCCCCTGTCGGACTCTTCGATTCAACCAATCAACTTGAATTAATTCCATTGCATGTGTAGCAATATGCAAGAACACTGATACTGGCACAGAGCAGCCGACACGCGATCAAAACGGATTGCACAACTGGGAATTGGCTTCTATGAAAATTTCCTTATTAAAACTCATAATTGAGAGTGATGATGTGAATTATATGAATTGCGAAAGATATGATATGCCTTAACTGATACCTCAAGCCGTCCGGCGCTTGACAGTAAACGCTGATTGCCGAGATGCCATAGCAGCCCCAAGCTCCCATGTCGGATTTCTAAAGTGGTGGCAGGTGTAAGCTGTGGTGAGAAGGAATGATGTCGTGGAGTGCATGTCATAAGAGGTTGTTTTGCTTCTGAATGCACTTGCAACCGTCGAATGATGATGATTTCCACCCATTTCCCCCAAGAGTCACCAGGTTGGTGTCCAAATCAGCCACCTGTGAAGCATACGCATGACACTCCTGGTGATCGCTGAAAAGGATGGGGAATATCATGCTGGGCGTGCCATCCATTGGAATCGTATTGTTCTAGAAAGTCACATGTCAGCGCTCATTTTCATCCATGGATGCGTACCTCTTGTATCCAGAGGGCAACAGACTGGGTGGAGTATTAGAGAGGGTATTTTAATAGTGGTAGTAGGAAAATTAGAATCGTCTTCGCAATGGCGGGAGTATGAGTAAATATCCCCTGACATCGGCGTGCATTTTACCTAGATACCTTCAAGAATAAGGTGAATAAGATAAGATATTGCTCCAACAGAAGTTTAGTGTCTGTCTGCCTTTGATTCCCTTCGAAGGGGGAATTAAAAGAGCGTATTTTTAAATGGTTAGGTTTAATTAATCGGTAGAAGTAGAGATTACTGGGATCTTTAGGATATGTACAGGAGTAACCGAGTAATGATCATACTTGGTATATTAATATTTATCCAGTTTGTTATTACAGTGTTCTAAGGTATCTGAGTAGCAAACAAACATAATATAATATAGGTAGCATTTAGGTATTCGATATAAAGCAAGAGGGAAGTAAATACAAAAAAAAAAAAAGATGCCAACATATCCATCCCACTAGTTCTGTCTCTATTAAATAAAAATGGAAGAGGTAAAAAACAGTTAACAGAGATGGCTTTTGGCAATCTCTTCACTGTTACCGAGTCGCGTTCGCCTCCTGTTTTATGTCCGCCTCTTTCTCCCACCCATCCCATTTCCTTCCCTGTGCCGCTCTCTCTTTCATGTATCGTATTAATTCCCCCATCGACCCTTTTCAAGGTTTCGGAATATGTATGGTCCTGCTCACCATCAAACAGCCATGTGCTGCAAACAAGGCAACGATTGGGTGGCATTCTAGCACAGTTCCTGTGCCTATTACGCCGAACGGTATTTCATCCAAAATCCAACCCTGCGACACCCAATACGCCATCAGCGCCACAATCCCCAGAGTTGTTGGGATCGGTGTTCCTTCGAAGTATTGTGCTTTTCCTGATCCGTCCTTCGGGAGTGTGGCCACGGTCACGTTGAAGCGAGCAAGCCGCGTAAGGCCACATAGCACGAAAAATGTGAGGAATAAATGATCGACCGGAGTGCGCATGCCGATTGCGAAGGCGGCGGATGCCGGTGCGACACCGAAGGAGATCTGGAAATTGATAAGAAAAACGAATGAATCAGTTATCAAGTTACATGTAGACATGGCGGACGGTTTTTATTACCAGATCGGCTAGTGAATCGAGCTCTTGACCCATCAATGACGACTTTCTCCGCCATCGGGCGATTTTTCCGTCCATGAAGTCGAAGAAGAGGCCGAATGGCATAAATGATAGAGCTATCCATAAATCCCTATATTCTGTCAAGTCGCCTAGGCAATATCGCATCGACGAGAAGACAGACATGACTATTAGGAGTAGAGCTGTTAGGTGAGGACGTATGCATTTGTTTGTTCAAATCGGAATATTGACTTGCCTCCGCAAAATCCTAGAGGAGTAAAGCTCGTCAGAATATGAGCAACGAGAGAATAGAAAACACACGGAGGCAACTTACCATTCAATTCAGTTACAAGGTCCGCCAGGTGTAATGCCCTAATATATATGGGAAAAATAATCTCATCAATAACTTTAATTTTTATTTCGGGAACAGACGGGCAAAATACTGTTATTGCGGGTATGGAACTGACCTGATCAAGCTGAAATGGCCTGAATCAGCCGAGAGCAGCATTTTCTGCTTGTCTCGTACTGGGTAAGTACATTAGCTACGTGCTCCCAACGAATGGAAATTGCAGAGGATATAATACAAGCTCTTACCACGGTCCTTTATGTTTGTGTCTGTGTTGGCACTTTCAGGGCCAGCCGGGCTGGGGGTGACGGAACTTCTTCTCGACATAAGAGGGGTATTATAGAATTTAGTATTAGAAATAATAAAATTACCCAAGATAGCAAGAAAGTAATATCAACGCGGTTGAGAGTTGAGAGTGCGAGGACGAGGGGAGAGGGAGGAAGAATAAATATTTTGCAGACGAGTGTTGTTGAGGTTCGAAACCAAGTACAGGGATATTTCGTCATATGTATTGATGAGAGTCATCTCACCGCAAGCTCGTTATGCCCAAACCCAAATACCTGAACAAGCACCACAGTAGCACTCAAAAACCCCGTCATTGTCATACACATCCTTGAATATGGAAAAAATGGTAGTGGTGAACCTGAAAGGTTTTCATCCCCGCTATTGTAGGGGTTATTCCCTGACTATTAACGAACATCAATTCTTACAATAAAATACCACAATTCCTTCAAGAAGTTGAAAATAAAGACGTATTCTTTTGTTTTTTTATATAATGCAAAATAGAGAAACAGAGAAACAGCTTGGTAAATTAATAACCGCCGTTGAGAGCCCCCAAAACGCCAATGGAAAAAATAAGAAATCCTTCAGAACCTCCGTCCACCAGAAGCACCGCGAAATCCGCCCCTTGAGCCACCGCGGGCTGTAAACCCTCCTCTTCCACCGCGAGGGGCTCCTCTCCCTGGAGCTCCGCCCCGGCCTCGTGGTGCACCTCTACCTCCGCGGGAAGCTCCGCGCCCACCACGTCCACCGCGAGCGGCGCCTCGTCCAGCACCTCCGACCTTTTTTGGTTTTGGGGCACCTATATAGAGTGAGACACTACTTCGAATGTAGAAGAATGTATGTACAGGACTGAGTGGGTTTACCTGGAGGTGGTTTTGGTTTAGGCAAGAACCTGGAAAGAATATATTAGTATTAGTTGATATGCGCTCATAATACAATGTCAGAGTATTGATGGAATAGGACATGCCACATACTTCTCTAGTGGTAACAACTTATCTCCTCCAATGTAAAATTTATCCCCCGATTTGAACGAAGTTGCGACGATTCCTTCTTGGGGCTTTATGGTAAAGTAGACCTGGTTGATAGGGCCTAGGACTTCATCAACTTTTACGGACGGGAGTCTAACGCACAGGCAAACACCCAATTTTATTTTTAGCATTTCAGCAGACAATATTGGGCCTGTCACTTTATGCGTACCTTATTTTCCAAATATATCGGTGCATTGAAGTACGGAATTTTGGGGTTGATGGACTCGCAAACCATCTCGCCTTCGCACGCATGCAAGAAAGAACCCATTTCTGCCCACAGATCAGTTTACGACGTAATATGGAACATAATGCCAGATATGACACCCACCCAATACCGAAGCCGGAGGGCCGAATGAAGGCTGGAAGCCTCCTCCTCGACCTGCGGAGTAAAACGTTAGATTAATCTATTTTCGAGATCCGCTGAGGCTTGCACAAGTTGACCTACCACCACGCCCACCAAAGCCCGAGCCGCCTCGATTGGCACCGGTTGCAGAGCCACCGCGACCTCGACTGCTTCCTCTGAATGACATTGTTGTGAGTGTTTGAATTGATGTTGGGAGAAGAGCAGCAGGGCCTTCATGCACAGCTTCTGATTTTGCCGACAAAACTCGTGGGAATAAAATTAAGTTCACGTGACTCACCGCCTTCGGATAGTTCACTTTTTTTGCAGCCCAAGTTGATATCGGGGTATGGAGAACTAGAAGTCACCACAACAGGCGGGAAGCTACTATTGAAGAATTCAGTCGTCAAACGTCACATTGAGAACCATAATGGGTGGAGATTCCTCCAACGCTTCAATTCCCGCGAACGAGGAAGAAAGCCTCCCTCACAGACCAGTTATGGACGCCCACCCCTCCGACCCCAATGCCCCGCCTCCGCAAAAAGCTGCAAAAACGAAACCGAAAAACCCTGAGCCTACAGCAGAAGCGCCGCTTCCAGATTTCATTATAGAGCGAAATAGGCTTTTCGAAGAACTTAAACAGAAACATGATGAAGAGTTAAAACATAAACCCCGCTTTGATATCAACATTACGATTGACATTGGAGACTCGAACCCCTCCACCATCATTGGTAAGGCATGGGAAACCACACCAGGTTCGTTTTTACGTGATATACCCAAGGAGATTAGTTCTACTGTGGTGATTGCCAAGCTAGATGGGAAGGAACTTTGGGATCTAGATAGACCATTGGAGAGGGATTGTAGGGTGACCTTCCTGCCGTTTGACTCGATTGAGGGAAGAGAAGTTTTCTGGCATTCTAGTGCTCACGTGCTGGGTGAGGCTTGCGAGTGCTATTACGGGTGTCTACTCTCCCATGGCCCGCCGACGCCTCAAGGGTTTTTCTATGACATGGCCTTAGAGCCGGGGTAGGTCTCTGCTACTCTTTTTGTCGCCCATTTTTGACGGCTTTCACTGATGTGGAATCATAGTCATGTTGTGAAGGAAAGCGATTGGCCCGCGCTTGACACAAAAGCAGCCCGTATTTTCAAAGAAAAACAGCCTTTTGACAGACTGGAAGTTTCGAAATCGGATCTGAAGAAAATGTTCGCCTATAGCAAATATAAATTGCACTACATCAATAACCTTGTTGAAGGAGAGAGTAGCACAGTCTATCGATGTGGTACCCTGGTTGACCTTTGCAGGGGGCCCCATATCCAAAATACAGGCAAAATTAAGATCATGAAGATTATGCAGGTACGAACAATGCCATCCGGTTTCACGGCTTAAAGCTAATAAATACCTCCTCAAGAATTCCGCTGCGTATTTCCTGGGTGATCAATCTAATGATGCTCTACAACGGATACGTGGTGTTGCGTTCCCAGATAAGAAGCAAATGCAAGAGCATTTGAAATTCCTCGAAGAAGCTGAAAAGCGCAACCACCTTAGAATTGGAAAGGATCAGGATTTGTTTTTCTTCGATGAGGTTTCCCCAGGATGCCCATTTTTGCTTCCTAATGGAACGAAAATTTTCAACGCCTTGCAGGCACTTCTGCGATCTGAGTATCGTAAGCGCGGTTACCAGGAGGTTCAATCACCAAACATGTACGATGTCGGTATCTGGCGCCAATCCGGACATTGGCAACATTATAAGGACGACATGTTCAAGCTGGATATCGAGAAGAGAACCTGGGCATTGAAACCAATGAATTGCCCAGGACATGCGATCATGTTTGGGCACAGAGAACGAAGCTATCGAGAACTACCTCTTCGGATTGCGGATTTCGGAGTGCTGCATCGAAATGAAGCATCCGGTGCCCTTCATGGGCTCACGAGGGTGCGGAAGTTCCAGCAAGATGACACTCACATATTCTGTACTGAGGATCAGGTGAAAACTATACTTTTTCGCTTTTTATCCTAGTTATTTGACTAATTCCTGGCATAGATTATGCAAGAGATTGATGGCCTTTTCGATTTCCTTCGTGCTATCTACGGATTATTCGGCTTTAGCTTCAAACTAAAATTATCCACAAGGCCGGAGAAGTACATGGGAAAGCTAGAGACATGGAATTATGCAGAGGATCAACTACGTGCTGCTATGACTAAATTTAAGGGTAATGACTGGGAGGTTGACGAGGGGGATGGCGCCTTCTATGGACCTAAAATTGATGTCACGATCCAAGACGCATTAAAGAGAGAGTTCCAGTGTGCTACCATCCAACTGGATTATCAAATGCCTGTGAACTTTAAGTTGGAATATATGACTGGTGAGACGGGAGCCAAAGCGAAGCCTGAAGAGAAATCAGCCGGAGCACCCGCAGCGAAGACGGCAGACAGGCCAGCAGGAGATGCCGCCAAACCAGATGTTCCTCCCACAAATAGCGACGAGCCAGGTCCAGGCCGCGCTCGCCCAGTTGTTATTCATAGAGCTATAATTGGCAGCTTCGAGCGGTTTTTTGGTATCATCATCGAGCATTTTGGCGGAAAGTGGCCGTTCTGGCTTAGCCCGCGTCAAATCTTGATTGTGCCCGTCATGCCTGCTGTTAACGACTACGTTGAGGAGCTGCAGCGGATTCTCAAAGGAGATAAATTAAACGTCGACATTGATATCAGCGGAAATACGATGCAGAAGAAAATCCGCACCGGCCAGATCGCGCAATATAATTTTATCTTCGGTAAACTATGATTTTCTTCCCCAATTCTCCCGTTTAATGATGTTTCGCTAGCCTCTCATCGAGCGCTGAGCTACTGTTATTATGCTAATCACAATGTTTTTCCATAATGTAGTTGTCGGTGCCCAAGAGAAGTCGACCCGCACGGTGAACATCCGCAACCGTGATGATCCTAGCTCTCAAGCTAAAGGAAGTCTTGTTCCCTTAGAGGAAGCTCGAGCCAAGCTACGTGCTCTTCGTAAGGAGCGCCGACTTGTGAACGAACTCTAGATAGACGTTACGTAGTACGAAAGACGAAATCAATTGAAATCTCTATGTGAGAGATTATTTTTAATGCCAATTTCGGGAGAGGGGTTAGCCCGTTCCAGCTTTTAACAATTAGTAACGAGAAGAGTATAAATGAAAAAAAAAAAAAAAAGAAAAGAAAAGAAAAAGAAACAAAAAGAAAGAAAGAAAAATATTGACAGACGGAACCGATCCAGAGAAAAATAAATACTGTCGTAGAAAGGGGCTGGATGTGTAGAGTCAGTCTCTAGTAATCGAGCAGATAGCTGAGCCTGGATGAGCCAGCTCCCTTCCGTTCAAAACCATGAAGTTATAATGTGCTTCTCGCGGTCAAGTGCGTCAATTGCACAGAAATTCCCAACATGTAGAAATTCATCTTAGCCAGGACGTGGGTGCATGCGGAGTTGACTGCGGCGGCAACATGAGTAGTTTACTCCTCCATATTTCTATGATTATGTTGGCGAGAGAGATTTGGAATAACGCTTCCATGAGGTTATTGTTGGCGTCGACCATTGATAGGGCCGACCGCCCAAAGTGATTGAGAACAGCTGAACCTATATCGAGGCCTTCGAGGTGTTGGAGGAAAACCTGCTTCAATGTGACTGTCGAAGAATGTGCATCTGAATGCGGCCTTCGCCTTACAATAAATTGTGCTTCCATCTTCCCCCCACACACAAAAAACCATTAACAGCCGTTTTGATCTCCTAAACGTTTTCCATGGACATTGTCAGGTGGAGCGGCTTGTCTAGTCTTCTATCCTCTGTTTGGATAGTTCGTCAGTACAGCTCGCGATTCCAGCAGATATGCTCGATTCTGGGTACATTAACTCTTCAGGCTAGTGCCATTGAGCCAAAAGTACCCCGATCAGATCTACGGTCGATCGGGAACGGGGATTAAATTATAGGACAATTTGCGCGACGCTGCATTTAACATCCTATTCCCCGCCTGGTTCTTTCCAACAGGAAGGATACAACAGGATCGGATCGCCATTTATTAGGATCGCACAGAGCCCCACGTTTTCACCAGAGGAACCCTTGAAGCGATTGTGAGCATCGTGAAACCACATGGTCGATTGGTTATATGATTATCCCACGGAATTTTGTAGTCTAGGCCCGAATACCTAAAGGTTTCGACCGAATTTCGGAGGAGCGGAAATCTGCTTCAATCCTGGATTCTTACATGAGTTTGATTGACCATAATCTGCAGGAGAGTCAAGGAAGTTATTGAAGCCAGCAAAGGGAATCGTAAAAGATGACCAATTGAAAAGATCAAGAGATCTTGGCTATTCTCGCGACAGGGCTTGGGTTGCCTTTTTCAGTTCCTGCCTTGATATCAAGAGGGTGTCAGCAGGAGGATGAAAATGGAAGAAATGGAAAAGAAAATCTCAAGAAAATAATGCTGCTGCCTAAGGGGCTAACTGGCATTCTCAGTGGAGTATGCATCTTTTCCAAGGTTCTTTTATCCCAAGTGGATGCGCCAAGTTCAGGATCGCTCGCGCCAAATGCTAGTGGCTTTGGCTTCTGAAGGCTAGCGGCTAGATGGCGGGGTTATGAAGTTGGAAATTTCCATCAGCCTCAGGCCATGACTCTGGCTTCGGTGGTGAGTGCTGTTCATGGTACTCCGTAAGAGGAGTGGGAATCACTTCATCGTATACTCCGTAAGGTGAAAGGAATGATGTTAGCATCATCGTGATTTTGAGTCAGCATGAATATGGCCAAGAAAACGAGCTAATCCCATCACCATGGGCTTGGGGGTATTGGTATGGTTGAAGGTTAAACCAGCTCTTTTGGCATCATAAGCAGTAGTGTATATCCCCTTGGTCATGCCAGCAAGGTTGCACTGGAGAGACTCTACGTAGAATTGGAATGAAAACCAACACCATGTGATTTGTGATTCCCATCTGGTTCCATCCACGACTGGTGATGAGAGTGAGATGACATTGGGGGTTTTGGATTCCACAAAACTCTCTTCCAAATAAGCAACACACAAATAATGATCAACTGGTTGATATGAGCATCAGGTTGTGTAACGTTATATTACTGTTCTGTCCGTTTCGGTCGGTGGGTCACTGTCAGCTCTGATAGAGAGCAATGATTGAGCTGAAGACAAGCCGGGTGAGGATAGTAAATGGATTCTGAGTTCTTTGGGCGATGGGTGGTAATGAAAAACTATTGCAATATTCTGTTGAATCAGCGGTGGTGGTCAGATATGGAATAAAGAGAGATTCCTCAGTTGATTTAAGCAATGTTAAGGTTTCATGAGAACTGAGAGTGAAAAGGATCAGTGCCATTCCGTGCAACGAGAGGAGACCGACTTAAGGGGAATATGGTCCCAGAGACCTGGAAACTTCAGATGGCTAGAGATGCTCCTTGTCTGGAGGTTGCTGGAGCTATTGGTACAGTGCCTATATAGCCGCTTTTGATCAAAACTCTTTCACTCGTCTCTGGAAGAAATAGGCCAGCAACTGATTTTTCATAATTGTAATAGATCCATATATAATAAAAATAAAAAAATCAAGGAGTTGTAGCGCTAGAACCATGTTCAAACTTATAGTCCGTAAACCATTCAATTCGGCTGAGCTTCCAGTAGCGCCCATTTGCCAAATGAACTCCGTAAGCTTGATGGAGGCGCGATCTAGTCCCTCGTGGCTCTTGAACTCATGCTAGTTGGTGCAAGGAGATTCGTAAATATGAGTCACATATGTGGACGGCGTGAACAAAGTGACGTTTTTGAACCATTGTCGTGATTCCCCTTGATTGCCCCCCAGCCTGACATCGATGTTGTTTAGCCAGAATGAAAGCTCGAACAACCTTCCTTGAACTCAGTTGAGCTTACGCACCATCCCGGCTGCTACGCAGGAGACACTGCAAAATCGCAATGAGATCCTGGTCGACTTCGGATAACTTTACCCCTCCAGGTCAGAAGTTACTTTTATCAAGATTTCGAAGTTGCCCATTTCGTCAATTCCTTGACCTCTGCAGTTGGCTTAACTGTAGATTTCTTCATTCAGGGCTTGATCTCATGCCTGAGTATTTAAGAACAGGCAAAAACCGAGGTCTTGCTGACATGAAATTTTACACCTTGAGTTGAGGTGGAGGTAAGTTGCTGAAACAGAGAAGTCGCACCCTGTATTCCGGCCATGTATTTCCAACTGTTTGAAATTGACGCAAAGGTGGGAAGATCAAGACATCTTCGTGTTGGCTAGTTGAATATGTTCTCGGAGTGAACTTTCTTCATAGCCCATATATGATCGCTTTCTTGCGGTTCACCAGCCGACTTGTTTAACCGTAAGGCGTAGAGAAGTCTAGTCAAGAAATATTGCTTTTCAAGAGGTATTGGTGTTTGTGGAGACTCTGGAGAGGTCTGGGCGCACTGGAAGTAATATCAGCCACATCGTCAGGATGCATGCGCTGTCAAAGTATCACGATATGAGTGTTTCGGGCCTTTTCCCTTGGGGCGAGCCCAATTAAATTCACGATACCAGCTGCTCCCCAACCAACATCGAGCACCCCCCATCCAAGGCCAAATCAATGCCAACTCCTGTGGTTGACGGGTTGACGGTCAGGTTATGTGGGAGGTTGGTGTCGGGTCGGGGCTGACAAATGGCCGGTGCTGAGCTGACTTTGGACCTAGGCCAGCTAATCTTCTCGGCTACTTTTTGTTAATCCGATTACGGCTTCAAGACCTAGCGGGAAAAAAAGCAAAGAAGTCTGCGAGATTCATCTTAGCTTTGTAAACACTGTTTCTTGTTGTTTTCTTCATGTTCTGTTCTCTGGGCATATGAATCGGGAGGAAGAACCTCCCTGGTCTCGACCACATTACTGACTTGAGCTTCGGTTTATACGAGTACCGAAATAACACCCCAAGGTCCACTCCGAAATCCCATATACCACTGTTCATATGCTGACAAACGAGGGGCCCATACATTAACGTATTTCATCATCAAGCATCACCTTATTCTCTCTGCCATCTTCGACTTTGGCTGTCCGCGCTTGCTAATCCTCGTCACGGCGTCATACGAACTCCTGCATCGAGCGCCCTTTTACATACGCCCTTCATCGTGAGCGCAGTTTTGGTCACCCGTGTTAACCGTTAGTTGCTGGCGGACATAGCTTGTTGTCCCTCTTCCGCCGGACAGGTCTCCTTTATGCCCTGTCTGTTTTGAACTCAGAGATATCAATACAGCCACGCTCCTTATTGCGCTACTGCCATCGGCCCCTTGCTTAGAAAAATGGATAATCTCGGTGGAGTAGATGCAGATAGCGTGGGATTCGATATGAACATGGTGGTCAACCAACCGCCACAGATATTCGGGGCGTACAATCCTGATGGTTCGCCCATAACACCATCTCTTCCAGGACCAGTGTTTCCCGAAGACCACCTAAGTGGCAATATGGAGGAGAGTAACGATGCGAAGAGGCGGAGAATTGCAAGAGTATGTCTGAAGAGGTAGTGTCAGTTTTCGTTTCCTAAGGTTTATGCTGATTGATGGTTTTAGGCATGTGATATGTGCCGAAAAAAGAAGATTAAGTGCGACGGGAAGATGCCAAAATGCTCGCACTGTATAAACTATAAAACCGAGTGTATCTTCACTCAGGTGGAAAAGAAGCGGAATCCACCGAAAGGGTACGGTCGATTGCGTCTGAAAATCTTCCACACTCGCTAATACTGTCCAACAGAGCCAAATACATAGAAGGACTGGAAAATCGATTGGGCCGCATGGAATCCTTACTACGACTATCCGGGTTGTTAACGGAAGCGGACGCTGGTAAAACCGATCTTAGTGCTCTTGAGAAGCGGTTTGCAGATAAGTCAAGCCAACCCGGTGGCTTGTCGTCCAAGCAGTCAACCGCATCCTTTGGCTTTAATCAAACCAGCCAACCATCCCCCATAACTTCTACACCACATGCAGATTCTCACACCAGCCCAAGGACCGCGGCTACTTCGCCAGACTCTCAAAAGGAGACGGAGGCTGAGTTAGATTCTCTATCAGATATGATGTGTTCCTTGGTCACCAACAATTGCGGGGAGACTCGATATATTGGTAACCACCCAATCTCTAGTTATCCTGTTAAGACTCGAGTTAACATATTGCAGGATCATCATCTGGCTTCTCAATATTCTCACCGAAGGGCATCCAATGGGTCAACGAGAAAACGGGAGATTCATCGTTTCAGGATATGATATCATCCGCATATGTAGATGACAATAAATGGATATATTGGAAGCCAGAGGTTTTCAGTGACATATTCGCTCGTCGTGTTTTCAAACCGTTACCCCCCCGAGAGGAAGCTCTATCCCTCTTTAAAGATTATTTTGAGAACTTTAATTGTGTCTTCCCTCTCTTTCACGAACCCACATTTATGCACCTGGTCGAACGACAGTACTCCCGCGACCCTTACGAAGGCTCTGGATGGTGGGCCAGCATCAATGTGGTGTTAGCTATATCTCATCGGCTACGAATTATGAGTAACTTGGTGCCGCAAGAGGAAGATAAAAAAGCCTGGTTGTATCTGAAGAATGCGATGGGTGTTTTGACTGAATTGACGATGAGAAATACTGATCTCCTAAGTGTGCAAGCACTTATTGGAATGGTAAGTTTGATTCAAAAGTGATAATAGCCGGACTCACCACCAACTACATTGGAGTATGCTACGGTAGCTAACACTTCCCAGTCACTTTTCCTACAGGGAACTCCTAACCCACAACCAACATTTTTCCTAGTCGCCGCAGCGATCCGCCTCTCGCATAGTATAGGTCTGCACAAACGCGGGTCTGGATTCGGTTTGAACCCTGTTGAGCTTGAGCAGCGAAAGCGAGTTTTTTGGATCGCATACATACTAGACAAAGAGTATGTATTACTGCCTGTGTTTTTTGTAGACAATCCCTAATAAT
The DNA here is from genome assembly GCF_000149585.1 of Histoplasma mississippiense. Classification (NCBI taxonomy): domain Eukaryota; kingdom Fungi; phylum Ascomycota; class Eurotiomycetes; order Onygenales; family Ajellomycetaceae; genus Histoplasma; species Histoplasma mississippiense. Next base: position 1,587,571 of record NW_001813978.1, read on the forward strand.
ATGCTTACACAAATAACTAACACTATTTTATTTTAGTCTATGTCTTCGATCCGGGAGGCCCCCGGTACAGGATGACGACGATATGAATGTCGAGCTTCCTAGTGAAGATCCTCCAGATAATATTGGAAACGTACCACTCTCCGATGGTAAAGGAAAAATAAATCTTTTCCGATTGATGTGCATATTTGCATCAATCGAAAGTAAAGTATATAAACAGCTCTATTCGACCAAAGCCGCACGACAATCAGATGGTGAGCTTCTCAATACGATTGGAGAACTTGATCGAGAGCTTGAAGAATGGAAAGACAGTATACCACTTGATTTCCGGCCTGAACATGAGATCAAAGCTACGCACCGTCCGTTGATTCTTCATATAGTAGTGTTACACTTTGCTTACTATAACTGTCTGACCACAATTCACCGAATGTCTGTTCATCATGGATATTGGACTAGCCGATTATCGAATTATGCAATCCAAGGTTTGAACGCGAGGCCTTTGAATCCTCGTGTGTTTTCTTCTGCTGTTCTTTGTGTTTCTGCTGCACGTGCCTCCATACATTTGATCAAATATATACCCCAAGGCGACTTTGCCTGTGTTTGGTAAGTAGCCTCAAAACTCTATAGTCTTATAGTGTGGGTATGCGAAGCTTACTTCTGTATGTCCAGGTTGATTCTTTACTTTCCTATTTCCGCATTGGTCACGCTGTTTGCAAATATACTTCAAAACCCACAAGATGCCCGTGCACGATCTGATGTCAAATTAATGGGACTTGTCGTAAATTTTCTTTCGATGCTCGTCGCAGATGAATCGAACGGGAGTGTTAGACGAATGCTGGGCGTCTGCTCTGAATTCGAGAGAATAGCAAAGGTTGTGCTGGAGAGGGCTGAAAAGGAATCTCAGACAAAACGGAAGCGTCGGGCTGGAGGTGCTGACGACGGCACCAATGATGAAGGACCTGTCCAACCGCCTGGCAGTGACCACCAAGCTAGCTCCGCGCCGGATATCCAACCGGAAGATGTCACACCTAAAGAATCTTTATCTACGCAAACTTTCCAACAAACAAATTCAGGTATCCAGCCAACAAGCCAGAGCAATGGAAATGTTTACTTTAACCAACCTGCGCGTATGGAGCCAGAATCATCAACACCAGCAGCGACAACTGCGGCGACAGTGACAACGGCATCGGTCACGTCTGGAGCCCATTTCGGACACGGATACGAGCAGAATTTTTCTTCAGAAATGTTGACCCCTAACCAGGTGAATCCAAGTGCGTTCACTAGCGGCGGCCCGTCATTCTCCAGCCCGAGTCCAATGCCCATAGATTTCTCGTCATTTCAACAACCATTTGTGCCCCAGGAACTCTGGCAGATGCCAATGACATTAGAGTGGGACTGGGCAGACGTGCCCAGTAACTTCCCATTCGCAAACGGAGACGAGCACCAGGCATAGTTGACACAGGTTGGTCAACTTAGGCCACCCTCATATTGGAAAAAAGCTGTTGAGGCTGTGGGGGAATGGAAACAAAGCGGAGAGGATTGACTTTTGAAAAGATGGAAAACGTAGAAAACGGACTGACTTTTATACTGCATTCTTCATGAGATATCTCTGATACGGAAGCTATTTGGCGCTTGGGGTCCCACTCCGCTGCGTATTTGTAGAAACTGGCGCTTTATTCGGAATCTCTGTAAATGTATAATATGTAGCTAAATATCCACTTGCATCATTGAGCAATACACGGCTTTGTCTTTCCTTCTTTCACGACATACTTTTAGCTTTGTAAATAACAACAAGCGGGAGGATCTGGCCCCTGAGATGGGATGCTGGATGGTTCCGTGGGACCGGTGGATGAGTCAGCCAGTGCAAAATTCGGAAACGGAATTTCAACAATTCCCGCCGCATCGCCTTCAGCCAATCTTCACATTCCCTCTCCAACGAACGCAAGAATTTATCTGGGATTATTGTTCGTCCTCCCTTTTGTTTACTTTAATTCCCCTTATATATACTAGCGAAGTGACGCTCCTATGGGTTCTTCACGCCTTAGTTACTATTGAGCGTCTACCAAACCTCTTGTCGCTTTCCGCACGCTCCACCTCCATCCTGCCGCGACAATGGCCAGTTTTATTCGACGGCCTGGCAATCTTGCTCGATCTTCGGGGACAGCGGCGGGGCGCCCTATATACCTCCGACACTTTCTCCCTTCATCGCGGCAATCATATCTTTTCCCAGCTATAGCAAAAGCTCGCCAGTCCCGCTCGTATATCACCCAGTTCCGGCGATTTCCAAATCTTGGCAGGGAAAGCGGGAAACCTCCTCCATCTGTTAACGATGAAGATTCCGGTCAACCATTTCCCTCCGGAAAACCGCCTTCCGGAGGATCAAACGGCAAGGAACCCGAAAAGTCAAAGTACCGGGCAAGTCAGCAAGAGATCGAAGAGCTTGATTATGTGCTGGGAATGGTGAGGAACAAGCTTCCTGCGTCTCAGAAAAAATTTGTGGAAGAGATGGCAGAAGTATTCAAAGAAGAAGGTGTTCCGGACGATGTCAAGCAACTTATCAGACAAGTCAAGGAATCCAATCAATTTACCCTGGCACACGCAACCCAGATATTTCGGATATGGACACGACATGGCCCAGTGGTTGCGGCGAAGATGGCAGACAGGGATTCCCGTCAACGACGCCTATATTCGTCTGAGAAATCTGAGAAATGGAACGAGAAACAGACTGGACAGGATGAGAGCAAGTCGAAGGATGAAACTGGAGGATCGCATCAGGAACAAAAGCAGGAGCAGAAGCAGCGGGATCAGAAAAACGGTCCCAAGGGACCGAATTTTAACGCCAACACACCTTTTGATTTCAAATTCAAACTTGACCCGGCCTCCTTTCTGGTCGCTACCTTTCTCTCTTACTACTTATATCGGAGCGTTATTCCCGGCGAGGTCAATAAGGATATTACATGGCAGGAATTCAGAAACACGTTTTTGGATAAAGGCCTCGTGTCCAAATTGACGGTACGAAACGGCAAGAAGGTGCGGGTTGAGCTTCACCGTGAAGCTGTTGCAAACGTATATCCTGAATCGCCCGCGACACAGCCAAATTTCTACTATGTCTTCGCAATCGGATCCGTTGAGGGATTTGAAAGGAAAATTGATCAGGCCCAGGTGGAGCTCGGTATACCAACTTCTGAACGTATCCCGGTGGATTATCAAGATGAAGTTTCCTGGGGGGGTACATTACTTAGTTTTGCCCCAACGCTCGTCCTTATAGGCACCGGCATCTGGCTTTCGAGACGCGCTACAGGTGGAGGTGGCCAGAGTGGCATATTTGGCATGGGAAAAAGCAGGGCGAAGAGATTCAATCACGAGACTGATGTCAAGACAAAGTTCTCTGACGTGGCCGGTATGGACGAGGCCAAAGTTGAAATTATGGAATTCGTTAGCTTTCTGAAGAAACCTGAACAGTTCCAACGACTTGGTGCGAAGATCCCCAGAGGTGCCATCCTTTCAGGGCCACCGGGTACTGGTAAGACACTACTGGCAAAAGCTACCGCTGGCGAGTCTGGTGTCCCATTTTACAGCGTGAGCGGTTCTGAATTCGTCGAAATGTTTGTCGGCGTTGGGCCTTCGCGAGTTCGTGATTTATTTGCAACGGCGCGGAAAAACACTCCTTGTATTATATTCATTGATGAGATTGATGCGATTGGAAAGTCGAGATCCAAGAATGCCTACGGCGGTGGTAATGACGAACGGGAAAGCACACTGAATCAGATTCTCACTGAAATGGATGGTTTCAACACTTCCGACCAAGTTGTCGTATTGGCCGGAACTAATCGAGTCGATATCCTTGATAAGGCACTGTTACGACCTGGCCGATTTGACCGGCATATCGCCATTGATAGGCCGACAATGGATGGCCGTAAACAGATTTTCCGCGTTCACTTGAAGAAGATTGTCACTAAAGTTGATTTGGACTACTTGACTGGCAGATTGGCTGCCTTGACACCCGGTTTCTCCGGAGCAGATATTGCCAACTGTGTCAACGAGGCTGCACTAGTTGGTAAGCAAAATTCCATCTGGAAATACTCTTTATAAGCTAACCTTTCGTCCAGCTGCCCGTTACCGTGCCGATGAGGTAACCATGGCCCATTTCGAGCAAGCGATTGAGCGTGTTATTGGTGGTCTAGAAAAGAAATCGTTGGTTCTATCTCCCGAGGAAAAGAAAACAGTGGCGTATCACGAAGCTGGTCATGCTATATGTGGCTGGTACTTCAAGTATGCTGATCCATTACTGAAAGTATCCATAATTCCCCGCGGACAAGGTGCCCTAGGCTATGCCCAGTACCTACCGGCCCAGGGTGATACCTACTTGATGAATTTCAACCAGCTCATGGATCGAATGGCGATGACCCTTGGTGGCCGTGTTAGCGAAGAGCTTCATTTCGACACTGTGACGAGTGGTGCAAGTGATGACTTCAACAAAGTCACCCGCATGGCCAGCGCCATGGTCACAAAATTCGGGATGTCTCAAAAAATTGGCTATTTGTACTATGATGAAGAACAACAACAATTTCAAAAACCCTTCTCAGAAGACACTGCGCGGGACATCGACATGGAAGTTCGACGGATTGTCAATGAAGCTTACGACAAGTGCCGTAAACTCCTAACGGAGAAGAAAACCGAAATCGGCATTGTAGCTGAGGAGCTTCTGAGCAAGGAAGTACTTAGCCGTGATGATTTGGTCCGTCTGCTTGGCCCGCGGCCATTCCCTGAATCTGGCGAGTTTGCGAAGTATTTCGACGGTGGGCACGGCAGAGGGACGATAGCACCACCTCCTCCACCGACAGAGGCTCTCGCGGAAAAACCAGAGACAAGTCGATTAGAGGAGAACGAAGGTCCCGCACCGTCGCATTCAGCATAAAGGAATATATCGATTTTTTTTTGCCTTTTCAATATTTCACTTATTTTGTTTTTAAACGTGAAGCATCTCCTCTTTACTTTTGCTTATTGTTTCATTTATGACACACCCTTTTCCTATGTTGCTGATTTGTTCCTTTCTTTCATTCTCCCTTTTGCTTTACTCTATTCGACTTATTTTACTAAATTCCATGTTGGTTGAAGTGTCCAGGTGTTCGTGTTCATGCGTCGCACACTTATATGGGTATTATTTTTTACTATCAATTGGCCTTACCCCTGCTCCCTGTTTAATCGCAATCCGGCCGCCCAGGCAGACATCTTCTCCCTATTGGAAATCTCCACACTCTGGGTTTATAATTTGTAACTTTATTTTCTCCCTTGTATACTAAAGCTCCAGCTTTTCGTTTGCATATCAGGTATAGGGCATAGAAAGGTATGTCAAATGAACACCTTGGAACTGGGAAAGAAGGAAAATGGAAGATTAAAATAGAAAATTTATGAGAATGTTACTTTTCCAAGTGAGATTTTCCTTATGCTGGATCCCTCTATGAATTATGGGTGCTGTGGTTCAATCAGACTCAATAATACCGCCATCAAGCAGAATATTGTGAGTAGATGAAGTGGATTAAATAGGGGGTTGGGTTGATCTCAAGCATATGGAGAGTATATAGAAACATAGTATTATCAATGATTAGAAAAAGGAGAAGATCTCAAGCATATGTAAAATGGTATATTCTTAAGAGTCCAAGATATGGCGATTGCGTGATGGAAATTCCAATCCAGGGAAAAAAGGGGTTGTCTAACCTCGACTTTTTAGTTGTCTTCGTTTTTGATAGTTGTGGCTTATGTGGCTGATTGGGGTCTTCAGATGCGGATACCGAAGCCGAAAGAGCATTGTCTTCCGGAATTTCGCCACGCGCCTCGACACCTAATCGTGGGATGAACTTCCCAACACGCAGTTGATACTGCTTATAATCAGGGTATTTCGACGCGGTAATCTTTTCCGTAAGATATGTACTTCCCTGGAAGAGGGCAACATAGCATAGGGACCCAATGCCAGTCTAGTTGTACAATTGGTCAGTTTTGGACACAGGACCACTGGTACGATGCTAGCCAAACCGCCTGCTCAGCCACAAAATTTGGGTGTCGACACCAGGCCCAGAGACCCGACACAACAAAGCCACGGCTCAGATCGTCATTTGTGTATATCCCCTTATATTGGGATGGGATCCGAGCGATTTCATTGTACTCCTTCTTGGCTTTTTGAAATCTTCATTGTTGTTGGTCTGCTAGTGCTTCGATGAAGACGAAGAAGAGGATAATCCGTGAGAAGAGTGAATCGGAAAGTTCGTGTTTGGACCCTTCTGAGACACTGCTCAGTAACACAAACATATACGTTGGAGTGGTGATGAGGGCTAGTAGAACTGGTTGCGCGAGAGAAATGAAAGTGAGGTTGAATAAGATGAACAGAAAATGGTTGTTTATTTTCCTCCGCACAATGGCCCAACGGTAATCTTCTGATCCGACGCTGTACCCGCCTCTTCTCCAGTAGTTAAAAGTGAGTCGAAGCTAAAGTGGGTATGTAATGAGTTAGTTCACTGGCTTAACTCCATGATTCGCGCTGCATTGGGAAACATCAGGATGGTAAGCAAAGAAGATAAGCCTTCCACCCCAAATGATGGTGATTCCGCAAATAGCATCGATTATTCCAGTTGGCAATCCGCGTCAAGCGAGACCAAACGGAGTAGTGAACGTTGTAGACGATCGGAAGGATGCTCCAGCTGCGGTCAACTTGAGAATAGTTTCTGGTTACTTCAGATGCAATCAAGAAGACTGGGGCGAGAAATATCGCGAAAGCAATGGCTGTGATGAAAGGGTTTGTGGTGCCATAGATGTGTTGGAGAGCTTGTACGGAGTATATCAGTACCGCTATCAATCAACCTTGTTGGAAGGGATATGAGTTGGATAAGAAAGGGGAGACTGTGAGAGGAAAATCGGCGCAATCCGCAAATGTCTATACAGTTGGCAAAGCCATCTTAGACCGATGGCGGAATAGTCGGAATATTTCATGAACTGTGCTGTTGTCGCGAGGTTAAAATGGTTCAGGTTGTTGATTCAAGAAGTGGCCTTGGTCCGTGCGTGACGAGAAGCTCGGGTAAGAAATAAGCTTAACGCGTCAACGCGGCTCAGGTTTGACAAACTTGATAAGAGCCTCATAGCAAACACACTCCTCAGCCATTTTGCAACCTCGGTGACGGTGTTATCTGGGTAGTTCCCTTCCGCTACCTTACGTCAAAAATGGCCATGGGGCATAATCGAAGGGTATGACACAGACACAAGTTTCAAATTCGAATTTCACCGCTTGCGAATGGCCCGCAAAATTTTATGTGTCGCAGAAAAACCTGCAATTGCTAGAGTGGTAGCGCAGCATCTCTCTGGAGGTTCAAGCCGCGCGGTAAGATTAAGATCCAGGGGACTTCAAGAATCAAAATAATTAATACCCAGGGCGATATTGTAGGTATCGATTCGGGGTAATGTGTTTGTGAAAAACTACGAGTTTGATTTCACATTCGCTCCACCATGGGGCCAATGTTCGGTGATCATGACAAGTGTCCTTGGCCACTTGACGAGCTTGGACTTTGACTCGCAGTACAGAGGCTGGAATTCCTGCCCGCCTGGCCTGCTGTTTGACGCACCTGTGGTAGATTCCGTTGCCAAAGTTAGTTCCTACACTCCACAAATTACTACGAACGGGACCTAACCTACGGCCCAGGACAACTTGACTATCGCTGAAAATATTCGAACATTGGCCAGAAATTCCAAGGCTCTATTTATTTGGACTGACTGTGACCGTGAAGGAGAGCATATTGGGACAGAAGTACGGTACCAGGCGAGAAAATCAAATCCAAGAATCGAGATTAAACGGGCGAGGTTCAGTAATACGGAACGAGCGTCAGTTAGCCTACGGAGACAACCATGCCTGAATCCTGGTACTGACATTTTCTAGGCATATATTGCAGGCCGCGACCAATCCAATAGAGTTGGATGACAGTCAGGCTAATGCAGTTGCTGCACGGATCGAGCTGGATTTAAGGATCGGGGCAGCTTTTACTAGGCTACAAACCCTCCAACTCAAATCATTGGGAGGTGTCCTAGAGGACAGAGTTATCAGCTACGGTATTTATATCAAATTTCCACTTTTCTAATTCCACAGAGCCTTTAACAGTTCCAGGGTCCTGCCAGTTCCCGACATTGGGATTTGTGGTCGACAGATATTTCCGGGTCAAAAACTTCAAGCCAGAAAAATTCTGGACCATCAAAGTTTCACATGTCCGTGATGGGAAAACTGTCAACTTTTTGTGGCGGAGGGTCCACCTTTACGACAGGGCTGCTGTCGTAATACTGTTTGAGCGGTGCTTGACTTCAAAAACCGCTAAGGTTACGAAAATGCACAAGAAACCAACACGCAAATGGCGCCCACTGCCTTTGACTACTGTGGACCTCCAAATGATGGGAAGTAGGTATCTGCGAATGGATAGCCAGAAAGTTATGAAGGTTGGTATATGCTCCCCCACGCCACAAAGTCTTGCTGATAGGATTTAGATCGCAGAAACTCTATACACAAAAGGGTTTATCAGTTATCCACGCACGGAAACGGATCAGTTCGACAAAGGAATTGATCTGAAAAAGTTGATCGAAAAGCAAATACCGAGTGAAAATTGGGGCCAGTATGCGCAGCGGTTTGTTGCCTTGTCTAGTGCCCTCCAGGTATAAATTTGACCTTATTGACCATTTCCCTAGTCTAATTAATGGTTCCTTCACCCAACCACGAGCTGGTCATCACAACGACAAGGCCCACCCTCCCATTCATCCAGTCATATTTGCAGCACCAACCGTCCTTTCCAACGATGAACGTCTTGTCTACGAATTCGTCACCCGACGTTTTCTCGCCTGCTGCTCTGAAGATGCAAAAGGCGAGTCCACCGAAGTGGAAATAAAGTACGGTGATGAGATCTTCCACACACATGGTCTTCTCGTCCTGGAAAGGAATTACTTAGATGTTTACGTATACGATAAATGGGAAAGTAGTCAAGAGATTCCCCCTTTCACACTTGGCGAGGTGTTCGAACCCACGGAAGCTAAAATCACGGATGGCAAGACCGTTGCACCAGGTTATCTAACGGAGCCTGAGCTTATTGGTCTTATGGATGCTAATGGAATCGGAACTGACGCTACAATGGCAGATCATATTGCAAAGATAAAGGAGCGAGAATATGTAGCCACTCGACCTCGTGGTGGTGGGAGGGGTAATAATGCTGTACAAGAATTTATCCCCACTCAGCTTGGTGTTGCTCTCGTTGAGGGCTATGATAATGTCGTGAATGGCTTGCCCGACAGTCCGAGCCTGAGCAAACCATTTCTACGAAAGGAAATGGAATTGCGGATGCGAGAAATTTGCGTCGGTACAAAGTCGAAGACGGAAGTGGTGAATGAGAGCTTGCAGATGTATCGTGAGGTTTTCGTGCATACACAGCAGAGGATTGATATGCTTAAGGCTGCATGTAGGAAATATCTTTTTGAAGAGCGTGGTCTGTGACCATACTTCACTACGCACGCATGCTTGCAGTATTCTGCTACGGCAACAACTTAAAATAAAAACATTCAAATGACCGCCAAATTTTGGAGTCCCGCTTGGAATTTTTATTTGAGCTGTCTCGATCTCTCCCCACCTCACTTACACACCTTAGTCTTTGGCGTACTTGACCTACACATTGAGACTTTTTAGATTTTGATACCCTTCCCCTATGATCATGCCGAGTACGATATCTTTCATGACATTTTAAATATTCCGAGCATTCTCAAGGCTTTACAGCCTCCTAGGTATAGTACAGTACATACATTACAAATGTGAGAAAACAATTCAATATCTGAAACACCACCCAGACTTCAAGTTCCAGCATCTCAATTGCGAGAATCTATATCCTATTTTTTTTTTTTTTAATCAATTAATTCCCGGGGCCAGAAACCCTCGCAATAACGGAAGACATGAAGTCGTAAGTATATAAATATTCTTAACGCACATTTTATTTATGAGAAGAGTTAAAGGATTGATTTGGAGGCTCAGATAGGCGACCTCGCTTGCGGCACCAAATCTCAAGACAACGTTCTCGTCACTGATCTTTGGAAGTTAGCAAGTAGTAGAAGGAGTTGTGTTTGAGAGAGCCTAGTGTCTGGTTTGTACACAATGGTGATGATTGGGCCTTGGGCCAAACAGATGTATCCTGTAGCGAAGAATCAAGACACAAGTTTGAAACAAGAACAGGCAGCGAACCCACCAAGCGATCCTGAGCACTGTTTCACTTCCTAAATGTTTTCTTCTTCGTCGCCTTCTTGTTGTGTGAGAATGCACCCTCTGGTCCCACATACGCAGGATCCCGGCGGCTCATATTTTTATCTGGCTGTTTCGAAGCGGGGTCCGAACTTGGTGGATAAGCTGAAGACTTGGATGACGAAGTGATTTGCTTCGAAGGGTCGCCTGATTCCTTGGTGATGTCTCCCTTCAGTCCTGGATTAGCTCCGGGAGCCGCTTGAGATATTTTTTCTTCGACTTCTGGTATGTCAGCAGATTCCACGTACGCCGGATCCCAGCGACTATTATTTTTATCTCGCTGTTTCGGTGCCTGTCGTTTCGGTGCTGGAGTCGAAGCCACGGGTGCGGATGCCAATGATGTCGACGCAGTAGACTGAGTAGAAGGTTTTGCTGACTCGTTGGAAGTAGTTCCTTCACTCGCAGAGGTCGCATCTCTCCAACTAAGCTTCTCTTTCAATTGCGTTTCCGATGTTACTGTGGATGGGCTTGGTTTATCATCCCCAGGAACAGTGGACGTCTGGGGAGGCTCATTTCCGTTGTCTTTGGTAGATTTTTTCCCGCTTGATACTTGGGCAAACATGGCTGCCGACTTTGCGACATCTTTTTGGACCATACCTCTCTCGATATCGAGCGGGCTTGTTGGAGGTGTAGTGATGCCTAACTTTTCACGGATTTTGAAAATCTCAATACCCTGCTGAGTGAGCAAGGTACGGCATGCTTGTGTTGACAGGCCAAACTCCTTGATCTGAGTGGTGATTCGATCCACATCACATCGAGTCGTCAGGGCGATTGTATCCACCTGGTTAAGGGTTGACTTTAGCTTCTCAATTTTCATGTCGGTTTCTGTTGCAGGTTGGCTGCCTTGTTGGTCATTTTTTTTAGTTTCTAGTTCCTTAGTCAACCCTTCTATAGCCGCATCACACGATCTTATTTTCTCCACGAGCTCCTTGAACTCGTTGTTAGAGTCCTTCTTATTGTTCAACTCTCTCAAGTCGTTAGATAGTCGCTGGAGAATCTCCTCATGGGATTTCAGCTTCCCTCGAAGTTCGCCGCTCTGGCTTTTTGACTCCAGAGTGGTATTTTTAAATTTTTCAAAACCCCTGACCAGCGTATTCGTAGCTTCCTCGCATGTCCCGATTTTATTTTGGAGCAGTTCGAACTGATTGATCGGGTCCTGTTTGTCGTTCCTTAACGCCTCCAATTCATCAGACAATCGTTGAACCGCGGCTTCGTGGGTTTTGAGTTTCTCTTGGATTTCATCAGTTCGATTGTTTGACTCCTGGGGGCCGTGTTTCAAAGTATCCAAGTCACCAGTCTTCGTATTTGCGATGTTCTCGGACGACTCAACCTCCGAACGGATGCCCACGACCTGTGTATTAGGGTCTTGCATCGAACCACCGGTCTCGCTGACATCATCGACATGCATCCAAAGTTCCCACTCTCGATTCAATTTCCGTATTGCTTCTTCGGAGGAAGCAGCTTTTGCCTGAAGCTTGTCTATTTGGTCAGCCAGAACAACAGTCGACATTGCTGTCTTTTGGTTATTGTTGGTTTGCACTTTTAATGAGTCGATCTCCCGAACTAATTCATCCGTTCTCTTAGATGACGAGGTGATTTTCTTTTTGAGTTCTAATATTGCAGTTTGTGTGTCCTTTAGCGTTCGCTGCGCAACTTGAAGATCTTCCTTCTGATTTTCTTTAAGATTCGCAAATCCCATCGCCAAATCCTTCACTTCCTTTCCTTTTGTTTCAAGCCCAACTCGAAGGGACTGCATATTTTCCTGGAGTTCTTGAAGCCATGTGGTAAATTCATTCCAACGGTCGACAGCCTGTTGAAGCTTTACATCTTGCAAGTCCAGCGTGTCCATCATTTCAGTTGACTTGATGAAGAGCTGATCAAAGTCCGCTTTCGAAGTGAATTTTAGTTGTGTATCAGGCACCTGGTTGATCAAGAAAGCGAGCTCCACCGGAGTGGGTTTGAAATGTGGAGATTCTAACAGGTGGCCTACCTGTTCTTTGAGAGATTGCAGGGAAGTGTTCGAAGTTTCAACTTTAGCGGACAATTCCTCAAGCTCTGTTCTGAAGGCCATTTTATTTTTCAAGTCGTCTAGCAAGCTGCTTAGAGAAGCAAAACGGGCGCTGGTTAGTCCGGACCTTTGCTCTGATTGCAATTGGTTCACCTGTTCTTGAACATGTTTCAGACTGGCGTTGAAAGTTTCTGACATGTTTGATGTCGTATTCGCAACGTTCATCTGGCCAGATATCAGCTCAAAAAGTCGAGTTAAGGCTTGTACAAACTCGGTGTCAGTTCCTTTAGATGACACCGGAGTTTTATTATGACTCTCTGAGATTTTAGAGTTTCTGCTGCGAGAGAGCAACCAGGTTCCAAAGGCAAATAAAAGAATGACGGTTGTATACATATTTGGGTGGCGTACTATTGCGTCCTCGAACAGGACGATCCATCTAGATAAAACCCACTCGGGATTAGTTGGAACTTCATAAATATTGTCTGGCATTATCGTTTGGCCGGCTCCGAAGTGGTCCGTAATTGTTGAGGTCACAAAAATTGTGACAGTCTGCGGGGGTTCTTGGAAATCTTGGAGAGTTCTCTGCGCAGTAAAGGGTGAAACCGATCAAGGATTGGCGTGTATGTTGTATGGATTTCGTGGATTTTGGATCAGCTCCCAAGACATAAGCATCCGCATCACGACGTTGCGATGTACTAAGATAATTATAGATCCTTGCAGCACATTCTCCCGTTGCGGTCAGCTGGAGTGCCCCAACGAGACGATCTGGAAGAGGTCTATCTGGGTGAATATTCGTAAGCGGAACTGGAAGATAAAACCCAATACTGGTTAAAAGCGTAAATACGCCAACAAGTAGGTAAAGCTCCATGGTTCTGATAAAGACAGCTATGTGGAGGCCTGAGGCTCTGACTGGGTGTGGGAAAAGGAGACTCCAGGAAGTCTTAATTCGGTTGAACAGTCTGAAATGGAGAGAGAATGCAAATTCGTGCGTTGATATCAAGTAGATAGTAGCGTGGTGGTAAACGTAAGGTGGAAGATGGAATCAATGTGGACTTGTTGTAGGAGCTTTATATGGGGAATATGAAGAAATTAAAAGACTCAGGAGTAGCAATGTAGTTAGATGCTGTTGGCGAAAGCGTGAAGTATTTTACTTCGTTACGTAGCGGGCCCCACGATAACAGCAAATGGCGGATCCAAATAAAGCAACAGCTTGCACAGAAACATAATGACTATGGAGAGGGAAATCCCAGTCATATATAACTGCCGCTCCATAAACGGGCCAGGGAAGTAAAACAGATGGGTCCTCTTTCATTCAGCCGCTTGGAAGCTTTGCAAACGATGAAGTTCATTCATCAAATCAGCTCAATTGGCTGTGGGGGAAAGGGCTCTAAGGATTGTTTGCTCCTACTCCTTCAAACCTGGCCTGCAGCGCAGCCGATGTTTCGTAGTATTCAATAGCTCAGCGCTGTTCTGTGCATGAATGAAATGCTATCTTTTAGTGCAAGGTTGTGGGTATACTATCAATTGCCTCCATTATGGAAGTGCTGCAATGATTGGAATTCTTTTCAGTGGGGGGTGATCCCACTGACTATACCCATGTGCTTCATAAACAAAGAGCTGAGTACTACCAAAGACCATGAAGGCAGTACATTTTACGCGCTGATGACAGATTCATACATCTGTGGGCTAGGGGACAAACCCACCATCGAAGGGCTCACAACAAAGCTTTTTCAAAAGCCTTTAAACAGTAGATATATGAGTCCATCATAGATGCTGCAAACAGACACTAGCATCGAAGGGCTTTGTTGCAGAACTACAGCATGCTGAGCATACTGCGTCGGTTTATTAGGACATAATACCAGATTTCTGAACACCAAGAGATTAGCCATCAATGGTTTGCTGTTTGGGCAGTCTTTGATGTCGACCCATCCAGGCACAACAGCACGGTCACTTACAATAACAAACATGTCTAACCTAGAAAGTCAGATTCCTCCCTCTCTATGCTGAAAAACAAGGAGGCCGGAAAATTGTAGGCTGGAGATATTGAAACACCTCTTTCGGAAGATTTTGCAGCTGTTGTACGGAGTAGATTCCTGCAAGTTGGTGGTCTCATTAAGGTTCAGGAGTCTAACCAATTATTATTTCAACAGAACCTTGGAAGGCAAGTTATTCCTTATTCAAGTTAGTTAGACTCCATCTAAGCTTAGCTGATCCATTGTAGCAAATCAATTTAGCTGACTATCCCGCCTCTACTTGGCCATAACACTTCGCTCAACTTATTCGTGTTTCTTAACACATTTAATTTATATTCCTAAAAGTTCTTTGAGATGACGCCTTGTGCAAGGGAATAAGCGATGGACTGTTTTCATCTTCAATCTCAAGTGGGTTAGAACAGGCAAATTTATTAATCCCTCCAAATGCCATGACCAAGAGCAAAATTGAACTTGTCAGTTCAGCAGGGAATGGGAGTTTTCTCAGATTTGAGTGCAATATAATGGATTCGAGTTGAATTTTGTTTCTCTCTTCCTTTTTCTGAGTTCGGATGCTCAGCGATATCTAGCTTGAGCTCTGGAGTTGCTTCTCTCCACTGCATGCTTCTTCTATTTCCGAGTCACTCTCCAGCGAAGACGACCAGAGCATTTTTCTTTCCTTACATGTAGGATATTGTGGTGATATTGGCACTGAATAGGACGCATCTCATCGATGTTCCATTTCCCTTTACCATGAATGTCAGCGGGGTGTTCTACCATCAGGGCCCTTAGCAGACTCTCAGAAAGCTCGCTTGATGTAACGGATCGTGCTAGAGAGGAAGAGAAAGATTCGATATCACTTTCATCTACTTTCCCATGTTTCTTCAGTCCCTGTCGCATATCATAGTTCGCGTCCCCATGATAATCGGTGTTGCTTGTCTCTCCACCAAAATCATTTAGTGCGTTGGTGGGAAGCCCCACCATCGAAAGCTTTGGGATGTCACGGAAACCTTTTTCATTTATGTTGGCTGATTTGGGTGCTAGCCTGGAGGGGGCCAGCTCCTCCTCTAAATAGCGTAACTTGTCCTAAGATGATAGACTGACCAGTTAACATGAAAACGAATGTTATTAGGAACCACATAACTATGGGCTGGAACATAAGTTATGGTTTGATACATACTTTTAGCTCATCTATCTCCTGATATATGCAAACCGTATTTCGAAGTGCCTCACGGCTATCAGTGACCATGCTCCTCATCTGGGTTTGGATATTCTCCATCTCCGTCCTAGCCAACGCAACTTCATGTTCTAGAGACCCGAAATAAGGAAGCTGGTTCATGGCTTCACGGATCGTCTTAATGTTCGACTCGAGGAGCTGTCTTTCCTTCAGATACACCATGGGCAGACTACCCAACAGATTTGCATCCAGCCTTCTGACTGTCCGATGAAATTCTTCTGTAAAGTTTGGTATAAGATTCTTTAGCCTGTCGATTTCAGAGTCTAGATCATCTTTCGCGGCGGTGAGGGAGTCCTTGAAATTTCCAATATAGTCACGAAGCAATTCATCTCGTGTCGGCCAGGTCGTATACTCTGTCTTCAAGCCATGCGCAGCCTCCTTCAAGAGCACACATTCCTCGAGTATTTCTTTTGAACACTGTGCGAATGTAGTAGTGATCCTCGCCATCTGCTGCTTAATCTCTCCATCTGTAGCTTTTAATAATGTGAACACTTCAGCTGAAGCTTTGATTAAATCCATCTTACTCAAAAGAAGATATCGTTGGAGCTCAAACTCAGCGTCCGTTTTGTCAATTCCACCATGCGTTGCTCTACCAGTGAGATATAACCTACCCCTTTTCCATATGGTGTATGCGAATAGAAAGTAAGTACGTGTCGCACGGAGAAGAAGTAGTACGGCGCTGGCATAGATAATAAATATGAGGGCTTGGCCGAAGACATTTTTGCCATCAAAAAAGAATGTTTTGAGCGATTCCAAAAACCCCTCTATTTTGCCAGCTTGGGCATGATCAGGTATTTCGATTAAAGCTCGCGGTTCAATAAAGTTTCTAGTCATAGTTGGTTCTACTACGCGGTCTGCCTCTGTCGGCATCGGTGCCAGAATTCCAGTTGGGATAGGCGTAGTCTGGACGGTAGTATGTTGTTCCTCAGGGATACCAATATCTAGCACCTTTCCCAGCTTGTCCAAAACATATGTGGAACGAAATCCGTCGTATAAACGCCATTCAAAACCGTTCGCCGGCTTGATATAAGTGACCGGAATTTCCTGGAGTCCCTCAAATAGTAGAGCCACAGAGACTGACAAAATCACAAGCCCAATGAGGACCATGGCGACGATAAGTTTGAAATAGAGAAAGAAAATTGCTTGTATATCGTAATATGGGATGGAGGACAGAGATGCAAGGAAGTTTAGACGGGCATTTTGTCAATGTATAGGGAAATGCTTTATGTGTCTGACTGAATTGATGCTATGCTCGATTTATGAGGACATTGCAGAAGTATGGTGCAAATATCATTGGGAGAGTGAACGAAATGGATTGCAAAACACAACAATAAAGGAGTAAGCTTACGGTGTTGTTTGAAGGAACTCGAATGGGTTTGAAGGTGCCCGGGGCTACAAGACAGAATCCGTTGTAGCAGGCGTGAATAGAAAGAAGAAATAAGTGAGAAATCAAGGCTTGCCCTGAATGAGAATTTTTTGAAGCATTGATAGTGAAAGAAACCCTACAAGAACTGATAATCAAATTCGAATTAAAGACTAGTGGATAGGATTTAATGATATCCAACAATAGTGATGGCGGCCATTCAAAGTCAGCTAGCTTCCCTTCTCACAATTCTTTATGTCCGCTGCATAAGGAACAATGATAAAATTGTATAAATCAATGAACACTTACGAGCAAAGAGGTACGTTGGATAGGTTAATAATAGCAACAATGCAAAATGGATGTTTGACTGAGACTGGAAAGGAGATTCTTAACGAAACCCGTAACCCATTTTGTAAAATAGTAGGGGACCGTAAAATGAGTACCTCGGAGAATAATTATGGTAAATAAAGAAGTTGATACAGTGTATAACAAAGAGTTCATTTCATGTGCTGATGCTGAAATGTCCAATGTTTCTTGGGTATATGAGGTCAAAATTTAACGAAATAATACATACTCGAAGAACAAGAAAGGTGGAGTATCCTTTGAACGATAAAAGCGGTTGACATTATGAGTTGCCAGTGATGTACAGTACGACGCGCAACACTCGAGATATGACAATTGAGGTGAGATTCGATGCCAATTAATAAGAAATAATTGCTTCAATGATGAGAAAGACCCCTGATAATAATAAGGGAGGTTGGAGGTAGATGTGCCTTGCCGCCAATTATTCAAGCCGATTTGCGAGCACCACTCCATAGTATACTGCTGAGCTAATGCTCAAAAGACTAACCAAGGAGCAGACCCCATGAACCTTGGCAAAGGTTCTGTTCAGACGAAGCATCTCCTTGGAGTGAGGAGCGGGATCGTAGCACTTCTTTCCATCGATCGTCTCTATCCGCAGTATTAGCTGTGGGTGCCCCAAAATATGGAGAGGGGACTTTAACAAACCCTGATGTCTCCTCTGGCGCATGATCTTAGCAGTCATTGGGCCCAGGACCAACCTGTTTGTCAGGCCAGCTAGGAACATTGTAAGAAGTGGATATAATGCTGTCGTCCGGTTGCCTTCAGCCAATACTCCGGATAGCCCAGATACGCCGCGCCCCCCAAATGGCCTTTCTCCCGGGTATGTTAAAGCAACGACTACTGGTAGTGATGCCTGTAGAGTGAAGTAAACGGGAATCATTGACGCTTGGAGGGTGGAGAATTGAGGGCGGGGAAGTGTTCTGTATGCGATGATACCGCCCACAAAGGTCTACCAAATCTCAGTATCAAGCATAAGCGGACATCAGGCGACAAATCGTGAACGAACCTGATAGAGCTGGGCACCAAGAAGTGTGCCATAGCTAAATCATGGAATATTAGCTGTGGTGCGAGCATGGCTCAAAAATCGCGGAGTTATAGATGGGCCAAACCTGATAACATGAAATGGTGCCAACGAGAATTCAACCATTCTTCACGATATTTCAGATAACTATGTACTGTGTGTCTTCCTTGGATAGAGCGACAAACTGGCTGGGAAAAAAAATCTGATGTAACAAGGATGAGGAGAACCTGCCAGCGCACGAATGGAGCCGTCCTTGAGGCTTGGATGTTGTCGGCATCGTCATTGCCGGCGAGGCAATAACTAATAAACACACGGGCCACTGCCAGAGAAGCCGAGTGCAATGCGGAACTGCCAACTTCCACATGATAAGCTACTAAATTCCACGACCATTCAAGAAAGCATGTGACCTCGCGTCTGGGGCGTGTCTGCCTACAAGCCAGCTCCTGACAGCTCTCTTCTTGCATAATATACACTGGCCCATGATCGATTATTCTCTTCATCTCCGTCTTCCGTCTTCCCTGCACAGGAAAAGCGGTTTGAAAGATGGCGGACAAGGAGGCTACTGTGTATATTGTTGATGTCGGCAAATCTATGGGTGAATGCCATAATGGCAGGTCGATATCAGACCTTGATTGGGCTATGCGGTATATATGGGACAAGATAACAACCACGGTATTTACAATTGTAATTTCCTTGCATTGACCATATCTCACACGAATTATCTAGGTTGCTACGGGCAGGAAAACGGCGACACTTGGAGTAATTGGCCTCAAAACTGATGGTAGATTGTCTTCTCCGATATGTAAGATGTTTTGCTAAGCATGTATGATAGACTCCAATAATCCATTATGGGAGAAAGATGAAGAGGAAAGCTATGCCAACATCTCCGTTTTCCAAGACATAAGCCAGTATGTTGAGACCTTGGGTTTTGTCGCTTTTGTATTTTTTCGGGCTAATAACTGCGTTCCTAGGATTCTCATGCCCCAAATTCGCGAGCTGCGTGAATTGATCAAACCTAGCCATACGTTAGAAGGCGATGGTACGTGTGATAGACCGAAATTTTGTGTTTGTTTATTTTTAGATCTTTCTCTCATAGGCCCCTAGCAATATCTTCTCTGATCCTGGCAATTGATATGATTGTACGATATTGTAAAAAATTGAAGTACAAGCGAAAAATTGTCCTCGTTACAGATGGAATGGGTGCTATGGATATAGACGGGATCGATGGAATTGTGAGCAAAATAAACGAAGAAAATATTGAGCTTGTCATACTGTGAGTTAAATATTCCCTTTCGCCTTTCGCGACAGAATTTCATCTAACTTGGAGAAGTGGTGTTGATTTTGATGATCCGGAGTATGGGTTCAAAGAAGAAGATAAGGAGCCATTGAAGGTAGGCTTCACTGCCAAATACAAGAGGGACAATAGTGACCAACCCGTCAGGCCAAAAATGAGAGCCATCTGAAACAGCTTGTCGAGGATTGCGAGGGTATATTCGGTACCTTGGAACATGCAATATCCGAGATGGAGATACCTCGAACGAAAGTTGTACGGTCGATGCCTACTTTCAAAGGTGACTTAAGACTAGGGGATCCGGACCAATATTCATCTGCCCTAACTATCCAGGTGGAAAGATACTATCGAACCTATGCGGCTCGGCCGCCTCCAGCAAGTTCATTTGTTTCCTCATCTGCGTTATCAGAAGGACAAGAGACCGCTCAGTCGTCAGCTACTCTAGCGGCCAAGGAGCCTAGCCAGGAACGAGGGGCTGGAGCTGCTTCCTTAACCGCTGTGAGAAACGCTCGGACGTATCAGGTGGATGACAAAGGAGCTGCGGGAGGTAAGCGAGACGTGGCACGAGATGAACTTGCCAAAGGTTACGAGTATGGACGCACTGCCGTGCATATCACCGAGTCAGATGAAAACATCACCAAACTGGAAACGGAAGCTGCTTTGGAGTTTATAGGATTCATCCCAAGTGATAACGTTCGTAAATCCCTTTTCCATTTCAACACATTCAAGGCTGTTAATTCATGGACAATAGTACGACCGCTATATGAACATGTCAACATCCAATATTATCATTGCGCAAAAGACGAATAATAAAGCTATCCTTGCACTTTCGTCGATAATTCACGCCTTGTTCGAACTTGAATGTTATGCTGTGGCAAGGCTGGTTCCAAAAGCTGGAAAATCTCCACTGGTAGTTCTCCTTGCACCTTCGATAGAGCCTGATTATGAGTGTTTCCTCGAGGTGCAATTGCCTTTTGCAGAAGACATGCGCTCCTACCGTTTCCCGCCGTTGGATAAAGTCGTCACAATTTCGGGGAAAACGGTGACTGAACATCGGAACCTCCCGAGTGATTCCTTGCTTTCCAGGATGGCCGAGTATGTCGATAGCTTGGAGCTCACTGAAAAAGATGAAGATGGGTGAGTGGTCAAACTTCTTGTAAGAAGTCCTGATAGCTTACTCCAGGCAGAGAAACCATCGAGTCTATGTTAATAGAAAATTCTTTTTCGCCCCTTTTGCATCGGATCGACCATGCCATTCGGTGGCGTGCGGTCCACCCCTCTGAGCCTCTCCCTCCGGTGCCCGAGATCCTTCAGAAATTATCACGTCAGCCGGAGGACCTACAAGCTCAGAGCGAAAATTCCCTTGCTAATCTCATAGCAACCTCCGATGTTAAAAAGGGTACTTTATTCTTTTTCAAGAACACTACTGCATATAATCTTCATAGCTGACGACTGTTTTCTTATCGCAGTCCCCCCTAAGGCTAAAGGCCGTAAACGCGACCGAGAAATAGACAAACCGCTCTCGGGCTTAAACGTCCAAGAGCTTCTCCAGACAGAAAAACGTGTCAAGATCTCTCCTGATAACGCCATACCTGAATTCAAGCAATCGTTGGTTAGTTCACAGGATATCGACGCGGTCAAGGATGCTGTGAAACAAATGTCTTCCATAATCGAGAGCCAAATCAGACACAGTTTGGGCGATGCCAACTATGATCGGGCTATCGAAGGCTTGGGAACCATGAAAGAGGAACTAGTTGCCTTTGAGGAGCCAGCCCTCTATAATGACTTCATCCGCAACCTGAAAACGAAGCTACTAGGGAATGACCTTGGTGGAGATAGGCGCGAAATGTGGTGGTATATAAGGAAAAATAGGCTCGGGTTGATTGATAAGAGGCTCTCCGAGCTTTCCGACGTGACGGAGGAAGAAGCTCGGGCGGTAAGTAACCGCTTCCCATCTCATGCTTTACATCCTCTTAACCGTAAGGCCGTTTCTAACATCTGGTCAGTTTTTATCCGCAAAATAAGCAATGGATAGGGCGGTGGCGCAAGTTCGCATGACACTGCTGCGATCCAGAATACGAATGGGGACCGTTTCGTTCATATCACTCATAGGATGACTTAATGACTTAGGTAGTTAAATGAACTTATTTAATAATATTGTAGCATAGCACTAATTATATATAATCCAAAACCCCTGAGGGGAATCATGGTAAACTGTCAAAATAAACGCCATTTAACGTAATTCATAGTGCCTGGCTAAATCGATTGCTCTCGTTAAAAAGTATGCAAGGACATTTCAGGATGCAACGGTAAGACAATCTAGGATATCTTTCCAACTCTCATTTTCCCAATTTCGACCTTGCGGTTTACTCTGCATTTCGAGCTGTCAGTAGAACATTCCAGTAATAGCCAATCTCATATAATGAATCGGAACGGTGAAAAGAATCGCCACTGACCTGTCCGCATCCTCATCCACCATCTTAAGCATCTCATTCTGAATCTCTAACTCACTATTAATCGCAACTCCCAATTCCATCTGGCGCGCTAGAACCTTCCGTAGATCCTCCAAGCTCACATCCTGATTCTCCATGACCTGCTTCTGCAACTGCAAGACGCCCTGGTTGTCTAGCTCCCTCGTCTGATCCGTCTCTTTGCCCAATATCCGGCCTGGTCGGGGTTTTGACGCCCCGACAAGAGCTTCTTTATCCTGCACCGATGCAACGGCATTGTCCAACTTCGCCTTGGCGGACATGGAATTCAATAAATTTTCTAATCCATCTCTTTCCTTCCGAGCACTGGAGAGCAGGTCCTTCCTTCGCCTCAGCTCACCACTACCCAGCTTATCACCACCCCACGTAGATCTGTTGCCCAAATTCTTCAACCCGTCATCCAAGCCAGTCAGCAACGTCCCCACTCGAACAAGGCTGCTCTTCGCCTGCGCAGAGCACTCGTGTTGTTTCTGTGGAGTGGCAGCCTGATCGCGACGTGTGAGATAGAGTCTAGCATCGTGGAGTTGTGACTTTACATCGCGGTAGCAATCGAGCCAGGTAACCGGGTCTGTGATAGGGCCTGCATTTCCGCCGGCTCCTGGTGTCATGACCGCAGCATGTAAACGTGATGAGGCACGAGAGGAGCCGTTGCTCCGAGCAGCGCTGGGCAGATTGAGAAATGCGCGCCAAGCACTTGAATTACGCCATTGCGGGTCTTCAGCCTCGTTGATGGCACGCAGATACGCTTCCAGCCCCTCCCTGCGCTTCTCTCGATATACTGGGTTGGAGTTCGTGTTCGTGAACCAGGATTTTCCAGGTAGAGGCGCGGGCGGGGGGGCGGTTACTTGGCTTGATAATGAGGCATGGAAGGCAAGAAATTCTGAATAGCGCTTCTGGACAGTAAATGTACATAATGGGAGTCTAATGGAGATGTTATAGATGGTGTAAGGGCTAGGGGTCGTGGAGAGGGTAGTTGTTGGAATGGATATTTCGATGGCCGGAGCCATGGCTAGGGCAGAAGGAAGCCTAGAGGCTGCGAGGTGGTAAGGGCATCCGTGTCTGTCCTTGATTGCATACCAGTCAAACGGAGAAGAGGGTTAATGTTGTTCTGGAAGCAAGTTGACTCAGAGGTTGAGTGTTGGGTAGAGGATCAGCTGGATGTAGTTGGTGGTTCAAGATAAGTCACGACTTCACGACGTGAGAGAGAGCGAACTTAAATATTTAGACACTAGTAAATATTTTAGGCGTGCAGATAAATATGGGACCTTTCCTGCCACGAAGAGGCAATTGAGTACAATGACATCTAGAAGCTTGCACATGGTATTTCTAAATTCTGAAGCAAGAAAAATATTTCGTACGTGGCTGCTATTATGGTTTCAGGATGGCAAAGACGAAGAATCATCGAGGTAGTTATCTCAAAATGGGAATACAATAAATA
Organism: Histoplasma mississippiense; assembly: GCF_000149585.1. Taxonomy (NCBI): domain Eukaryota; kingdom Fungi; phylum Ascomycota; class Eurotiomycetes; order Onygenales; family Ajellomycetaceae; genus Histoplasma; species Histoplasma mississippiense. The sequence continues at coordinate 1,611,051 of NW_001813978.1, forward strand.
TCAAGCACATATTTATTGACTGGCTGTTCGCGAATGTCGCAGCCAGCAACAACCAACCATCTTCTCCCATCCCACGAAAGACATCAATTTCAACAATCACAGCTGTGTATAGAAATTGTGTGAATAAAATGGTTCAGTATGTCGCATGCGGAGCTAGGGAGGTTGAGCAGCGTCTCACAGTCCATGGCTGTTTCCTTCCTTTGCCAATGTGAAGGCTCCGTTGCCTCTGCATTTATAACATTCAACACTCGCTGGTCCCATGGGCCAACTCCAATTGCATAGACAAATCAACCTTTCTATTACTCAAAATGTCTGAGCAAATTACGCAGAGACCAGCGTCGCCAGGGGGGTCGCCAGATTTCAATATCCCGATCACCATGCACAGAGCGGATACCATTCATTTGACTCCCTATTCAGCACCGCTCCCGCATGTGGATGATGACCACGACGCTCAAATTGAGCGAAAAGGGCGTTCTCCAACTCGATCTCGCGTTAAAGAAGATAATCGCTCACCGTCGATGCAATCTCTGCTCCCTGTTTGCTCAAATCGAGATGGGCGAAGAACACTGTTACTCATCTACATCCATGGTTTTGTAGGGTCGGATACCAGCTTCAAAAAATTCCCCGTGCATGTCCATAATCTGCTTACTGTTATGCTCTCTGAATCGCACGTCGTTCATTCCAAAATCTATCCCCGATACAAGACAAGAAAAGCAATCGAACTTGTTAGGGACGATTTGAGTTATTGGTGAATGCCCTTGACTTTTTCTCCCCCTTCTCGCTAGGGGATATTCACACTGATATATCACATTTCATTGATAGGCTGTGCCCTCATGAATCTCCTGATACAGACATCGTGCTAGTTGGACATAGCTTAGGTGGAATTCTTGCAGCAGAGATTGCCCTCCTTGGCCCCTCTGATCCACAGGGCCCAGAAATGTTTAAGCATCGGATTATGGGGACTATAAACTTGGATGTCCCATTTCTGGGCCTGCATCATCGTGTGATCACCACCGGCTTCGGGAGTTTGTTTAGGTCCAAAATCAAGAAAAAGGACCCGCGAAATCAACCTTTTCCCGTCGACTCCTCAATCATGAAGCCCTCCATTTCTTCCCCTGATGATCCTAACTTCGACCCGATGTTCCTGAATGACACCCGACTTACAGAACGATCACAGCTTGACGGAGCTTTTAATTTTATACTTAAAAATTCTAACCAGCTTGTGGATGCGACTAAGAAATATATTTCTTCGCATGTGGAGTTCGGCTTGTGCATTGCTGACTACTCTGGTCTCAAACGCCGATATAAGCGTCTGAGAGAATTGGAGGATATTGACGACTGCAGTCCAAGGCGGGATGGGAGCGGCCGGTCATATCGCCGTATTAGATTTATTAACTACTACACTGCGTCCACAGGAAAAATAAAATATCCTGCTAGTGGAAGTAACGGTGACAATTGTCCTAATACAAGTGTGCTGGACGGAAGGTCAGCGAGCACAGCGCCCACGTCTCCCTCCGAGCTTGGCCACGTTGTATCATTATCTGTCGATCCTCGCACACCAACGGAAGAAAAGACGGGGAATCCGGTCGCTTTGTCGCAAGCAAAAAATGAAGAAGAAATTAGTGCCGAAATTCACCAATTGGTAGTAGAACATACTCACAGTGCACCAGAGAACAGTCATACTATCCTGGCGGAAGATACATATCTTGATTTCTCACCTCAGCCGCGCCGACCACCAGAGTTTGACCACCCAAGCTCCTATGTATCAAAAGCCCTCTTAAAAGAAGCCCAAAAAGATCACTCCCGCCAAATGAAGGCTTATGAGAAGGCAGTGAAAGAAGGGGAAAAGAAAATAAAAGCTGTCCACAAACTCACCAGCAAGCAGGAACTAGCTGCAGAAAAGGAACAGATGCAGAGAAACAAAGAGTCATTATTTCCAACCTCCTCCCCAACCAACCACAGCCACTCACCCCAAGCGAACGGAGTTCTATTAGACGGCAATAATGAAGTCGAATCCACCCGTAAAGTCAAAAAGGACCGGAAATTTTGTGCTCTCCCTCCAAGGGAAACCAATGGTGAGCGGGATCCATTGTGGGTGAGGGTCTACATGGAAGGAGTGGATGAAGTCACTGCTCATCAGTCGCTATTCGTTTCTCGAAATGCGGCGTACGATCGACTAGTGGGAGATGTGGCTGCTCGCATCGAGGGATGGGTGCAGGATGATCTGACGACGCAGGTTCTAAAGAATGCTTTGGAAGAAAAAGAGTAACCTTGGTGGTTTTGTGAGATATATCTGACGATATTTTGTTGCGACACCCCATCAACCGGGGTCAAGGTGTATGGAGAAGACACGTGGGTGTCTTCGCTCCCGAGGTCAACTCGCCTTGACCAGATCCTCGCTCTTCATGTTTACCACTATCATTCTTATTAACTGCTTTCGATGGCAGGCTTTGTCATTCTACTGCTTTGATACGGCTACATAATGATAGACCTGCATGGTTCGAGATGTTTGGTTTGGCTCGCAGCACAGTTACTAGCTCTGCATCATCATTCTTCTTCCTCCCATACCAGAAACGGGTTTCAAATCATCAGATGTAAGTGATGGATAAAATGTAATCAATATGGCCTATAGCGCAACTATATTTATTTAAAAAAAGCAAGCAAGCAAGCAAGCAAGAAAGACTGGATCGGGGATTTCAGCAGCCAATAAATTCCACCTGACGCAAGCTGACTACCAAGCAAGACCTATATCTTCCTCCCATATATCGCGAAACTCAAGCAGGTCTCTCTGTCCGTAGAATTCTCCAATAACACTAATTATCATATCGAGCATGGCGCGGGTATATTGCTGCGCATTTCTAGATTTGTAATCACCATCCACCTTGCCTTCTCCGTCTTCTTCATCGTTATTCTCTCTCTCGATCTCACTTTCCCCAGGTTCTAGTTTACCACTCGTATGCTGGGCTTGCAGTCTTGCTTGGAGACGTGCTTTGGCTGCTTCGAGTTCGTCCTGAGTGTCCACGCCGTTAGATGAGGTGATAATGTCTCCGTTCGCTTCCTCATGTCCTAATATCCCATCCGCGCTGGCAGCATCATTCGTAATATCCAGTTCATTCACCTGGTTATCACCCCCATCCCCATTCCTGTTAATACTTTCCCCAGTGCCAACCCCTTTCTCCTCTCGTTCCTCTTGATTTTCTTCGACGACTTCTCCTCTCTCCCCATCCTCCATATCAAATTCGCCCTCCAGACCCTGAGCCTCCACGACCTCACTTTCCCGAATCTTCACCAAAATCCTAGCCGCCCTCTTCCCCAACTCCCTTATATCCCCCACTTCCTCACTTCCCATTTCCCCCACAGCTCGACAACGGCCCAAGAGCCCCCATGCCCATGCACCTAGTCTCTTCACCTGCACGCTGTCATTGCCCCTAACTGTCTTAGATAACAAGCGTGCAACAACGGCCAGAAGCCCCAGCACACTTTCCATATCCATGCATGCCAATTGCGCCATGCGAGGGTCCATTGTCTGTATTATTTTCTCCCACTCAGCCCTGGCATGCTTGTTGGATCGGGGGAGAGAAATGGGCCGTTCCGCGCCTAAAGAAGCAATCACGGATGCTGGTGGTGTGCATTTTAGTGTTGATCGAAGAAGAAGGAAGCGGTGGTGGAGTAGGTTGTAGTATATCTCTTGCGCGTCAGGAGCGCTTGTGTGGGGTGCTTCGGCTTGGGGGTTTTGGGAGTAGTATGCGACATAGACTCCATCCGAGTAAAAGCCGGTCTGGCCGCTCTCTACTTCCTTGGCCATGGTGTCGTCATCGCTACTTTTATTTCCTTGGGTTTCAAGGGTTCTCGAATTATCCTTGTTTTGACAGACGGTGTTGGAGACGAATATCGCTGGAAGTGTTCGTGCTTCAGATCTATTATCAAAGGCATGGCACCGCGTAAAACGTACGGCGGGATATTGCCATCAGCATCACTTTACTATTGCCAAAGCTGCATGGAGAGAACAAATATACATATGAACAAAAACTTCTTAGCCACAGGAAGTTCAATGTTTGTAAAGGCCTGGGGTAAAAAAAAAAAAAAAAAAAGAAAAAAGAAAAAGTTGCTTACCGGACCATACGCAGATACTCGATTCCATCCTCTGGAGGGTCGTAGCATAATTGATCCTCATCTCCAAGATCGTCCAGTCCCGGAAATGCATGTCTCTGCCCATAGACGGGGTCATTTTTGGGCTGAATGCGTGCTGTGGTTGGTGTTTTGGGGGTTGGAGGGTATGATTCTTCATCATCGTTGGAGTCTGTAGGACGGGGCCTTTTGGGGTATGGAGGACTGCTCGATTCTGAAGAAGGGTCCTTGCGCTTGTCAGGCATGTTTCCTGATATTGTATGCGACAAGATACATTCCCTTGTAGAGTGTCGCGTTGTCCAGAGCTTGGTGCTAAATATGAGATTATTAGTAAATTTTGGTTTTTTGCCGGAGCTTGGACCACCTGAGGATTTGAGCACAGCTCCTCCAGGATCTCGAAATATACAAGGTCTAGACGCAGTTACGAGTGTGTTCATTTAACGCCAATGCGCTGTCGAAAGTTATGGCATATTTATTATAAATATAAAATTTGATTTCATTATTTCATGGGATTTTATATCCGAGAAAATCCCTGACTTTTCCCATCATTTCTACAGATACTGCCTACTCTCTTGGTTAGAAAAAGCGATAGGCTTATGGGCGGAGGCGTTGCGGGTCACGGGGAAACAGCGTCGCTAATCGGATATTAGGAAGGCCCAGGAAAAACATAACAATACGATTCAGACCGAGTCCTCCACCAGCATGTGGAGGACACCCCTGTCTAAACGCCCCGATGTAGTCTTCAAATCCTTCAGCGTTCGGATCAAGACCCTTAGCCGACATTGCAGCTTCAAGCTCCTTCGCTTCATTAATTCGTTGTGCGCCCGACATAATCTCCTCCCCTCTCATGAAGAAATCATACGAATTGGAGAAGGTGGGGTCGTCGGGACAGGGCTTCGTGTAGAACGGTCTGACGGCCATGGGAAACTTGTCAAGGACGTAGAAGTCTGTATCATACTTCTCCCGAATAATTCGGCCAAGCTGCTTTTCCATTGCTGTAGACAGGTCGTTTTCAAACCTTTCTTGTTCAGTGACATCCACTCCGGCTTCCTTTAACAGAGCCACCCCCTCCATGTACTTCAGCCTAAGTGCCTTACCATCTTTAGGGAGTCTAAAATCACCTGCTTTTGGGTACGAGCGCTGGATGACCTCGATTTCCTTTTTGAATCGTATCTTTAACTCGCTCAAAACAAAGACTAGGAGATCTTCGGCGAATTCTAAAACTTCGTGGTAATGGCTCTGAAATGTTTTCTCAAAATCGAGTCCAACAAACTAGTAAACAATAGAACCTGTTAGCTTTTGCCGGCAATACCACCCCAGATCAGAAGTCTCCATCACTACTCTCTCACCTCTGTTAAATGTCTATGAGTGTTGCTTTCCTCAGCTCTAAACACTGGACCAATTTCGAAAACGCTCTCCATATCTCCCGCAATGCACATTTGCTTATATAACTGAGGACTTTGCGCCAAATACGCCTTCCTTTTAAAGTATGTCACTTCGAACACTCCAGCACCGCCTTCAGACGCATTCGCAGTGAGCTTCGGCGTAGAGATCCATCGTGAACCACTTTTCAACATGTATTCCATAAACAGTTGGGCAACACCGCTGGAAATCCAGGTAATTGCCTGACTGGCTTCCGTCTGGAGGTCAAGTACACGGTTATCCAAGCGAGTTTTCAGCGTGACATATGGAGCTTCTGATTCAACCTCTTCCGTGACGGATTCAGGTGGGGGTCTTTCCGCGTCCTTGACTTGCATAGGAAGCATATGTGACGCTTGCGCAACCAAGTAGACTTTCCGAATATGCAGTTCCAAGTGTTTTACTGTGGCCGACGTTACTGGTATTTCAGCTTTCTTAACGACGGCAGTAACTTTAACGATGGAATTCACGTTTATTCCTCCGATCCATTTCACCATGGGTCTCGAGATTTCGTCGCTCGCACTAACCACCGCCTGCATCTTTTTACCCTGTTGTCGCAACATCAGGAATGCCAGCTTTGCACTCTGTACCCGGGCATTGTCGACACGCGCAACGACTGTGACATCCTTTTCGCAGAGTTCCTCCGACAGGTCTAGGAGGTTCAACACTTGGACCTTGTCTGCGGAATCTGGGATGGGTCCGTAGAGGTGTTTCGAGAAGTCCGCAGCCTGACTGGCTTGTGCAGCTGCTTGTTCCTGAGCGGCACGCTTAGCTGCTTTCTCTGCCTTTTCCCTTTCTTTAGCAGCTTTCTTGAGCGCACTTTTGCTTGGAGGAGGCGGGGTCTCCAGCGGGGGGCTGAGAACCAAGGGATTTCTCCGGCACGTCACCCGTCGCCTTTTGAACGAACAGGGAGCGTAGGAATTTGCTCCATGATTTTCTTCAGTAGGACTTCAGCGGTAATTGGCAATTGGGGGTTCGTATAGCTTATAGCTAAAGGGAAGCAGCTGAGGCTGTTATCTCCTTTTTTCCGGTGCGGAAGGAGGGGAGTCAAGAGTGCCTCCACCAACCCCACCAATTGGAAAAACTTAGCAGCCCTAAGCCCTACCTGGGGTTAGTGAGCGAAACTACCTTTCGATGATAGCAAGGTCAAATGTACAGTACAATTAGATTAGATGGTGGAATCTTCGATCATGCAGTATTGAAATTTTAGTTTCACAAATACCCACGGATGATACATCTCTTACATTTTGTTTTGTGATAACGAAATTGACTTTAAATGGAGTCTTGCATACTATATTTATGAGATCTAAGAACTCTATAGTTCTTGCACGAATAATCTATAACCGAACCATAAACGAAGAAAACCAAACAAATGCTAGATTACAGGCGAAAAAAGGTGCGCGAAGCCAGGATAACTCAATTACGAGGCCACCGCGACTGGGCTAGGCTCCATTCAACGGCCTGCTTTACGCCTTCGACAATGACCTTGGGCGGCCAGGTTGGCGTCCCACCCGAGTATACACCACTTTTCAGGAGAATAGAACTCCACTTGGTCCCAACGGGACTCTTATAGGAATTGGCTCCTTGGATGTCAGACTCAGGGTTGTCACCGATCATGTACACTACCTCAAGCGGCCGTAAGTTCTCAGCGGGAAACAACTTCTCTCGTTCCTGGTTCAACCTCTTCTCAGCGAACCTAAATGTTAGTTCGCAAGGCTTCCCAATCACCGTCTTTACTAATGTGGCTCCCCCGGTTATCGCTGCCCACACACCTTCAAGGGACGCTTTAAATGCTCCTTGGCCCAGCCTTGGCTGATGGTATTGCGCAGCCCATAGAAGATCCGGGTTGGAGAAGTACAATGGCGGCTGGCCATCTTGCTGGTAGCCCCGGTTTGGTAGGTCTGGGTTATTATTTTTAGAAGAATATGTCCCAATGATACCCTGGGATGAGAGCAGTATATCGATGATGATTTGGATATCCAAAGCCCAATCTCTCGGGTCATTAAATACCAGTATTGCATCAATATTAAGGCTTTTTGAAGGATCTTCCGCGTCTATTTGACGCGGAAGCTGACTTGCAAACTGTCCGTAGTAGTCGCTGAAAGCATCAGAAAAAGGCCAAATCTCCGGGTGTGATTGGAAGATATCGCCAGGAGTCACGACAGACCTAAATCCATACCTGTACATGACGCTGTTAGCAGATGCCTGAAGAGAAAACAATAGGATAGTTAGAAGGCAAGGATGGCATACTCTTGTGCGATAGAGCGACACTTCCCGTTTCCGCCACCAACGACTAGAACGCATTTGTCCTGCAATGCCTCCTGCGCTTCATTACCTTTTACCAAATCTGCGAAAGGGGTATGACTTTGGATAATCATATCAGTGTCTAGAGCGACATGGAGGCGTTGGCTCAATTGCGCAATTCTCTCTTTCTCGTGCATTCCTCCACCATTTGTTACAAGTACGAAAGGGATTCTCTCCCTTTTAAGGAGTTGGAGAGATTCAACTGCTCCGGGGAGAGGTCTCGATGACCGGAGAAGAACCCCATCTATACTGGTCATGTATGTTAACACTGCAATTTAACACAAAAGAACAACGAGCGTCTGGCTTACTCAAAGGCAAAACCAAAATTTGGTGTTACACGCTGAGATGAAACGGAAGAGCTGAATTGCTTTCGAATTGACGATGCCTGACAACCGTAAAACGATTGACGGAGCGGTTGGTGAAGGGTGGAAAGGCGCATGGCTAGTTCAGGCAGTGGGCGGCGGACGACAAGTGTTTCGGCTAACTAAATACTAGTACGGAAAACAGGCACAACCAAATCCCAACAGTAACCCCAGTCCCAAGGGCCAATTGTTAAGCATAAGAAAAAGGGATGCTGTTGGCGGGACTGGTTCGGGTTGGGGAGCCCTGAATAAGGCAATCAAGGCGTTGGCGACCTTTTGTTCTCTGTGAGACGTGGACGAATTATTTATTTTTGAGCCGCTGACGGCATCCCGAAAACTCAAACGTCATCGTCCCTGCGGTAGTTATTTTATCAGCGTGACAGCTAGGATGGCAATGCTGATATAGCCGGGCAGAACTGGTGAATATGTGACTAATATATTTTCTTGACTTTTATTTCCGTCCCATAATGTCTCAATATAGAGGCCAAATGCCTTTATTTATCCCGGTAGAGATTATCATCCACATCCTTTCCTACTTGCGAGAGCAACCGCAGCCCATTCGCCAGAATACACTCTACTCCTGCTGCTTGGTGTCCCGACTATGGTACTCAGCTGCTCTCCCTTTGCTCTACGAGAAGCCATACATAACTGGGGCGAATTTCGATGGTTTCACTCGAGCGGTCTGCCCATCAGTGCAGGCGTATGCTCCACGAGGTGACCTCGGGCGTTTCGTCCGCCGTTTGGATTTCTCGAAACTCGTCCACAGCCTCACGACTAGCTTGACGACAAGATATCTGGGAGAGTTAAAGACAAATGTTGAGGTTTTTATTGCGCCGGCAAGCGGTTTTTCGTAAGATGCCTGTCTTCTCATAAATATGTTTAAAACTCTGGCCGTTTCAGCTGGCGTATTGTTCGTGGAGGGATATTATATGCTGTATCTATCTATTTGGGCAAATATACAAGACTGATCCATATTTATAGGGCAATTAACCTCGTCACTCTTTCCAAATGCAAAAAGCTTCGCTCCATAGATTTATTACACGTAATCAGAAAAATCGAATTCGAAGCCATCAAGAAGGCACTCCAACACCTGGATAATCTCCGTCGTCTGCGCTTACCCAGGAGAACAAACATCACTATGGTAGCAAGTCACCTGTCCTGGCCACCAAATCTCAGAACGCTTGAAATCAGCGGAACGCTTGATCGTACCACGATTCTCACATTCGACTGGCCGCCGAAGCTCTCCAGCCTAACACTAGCAGGGAAAGCCCTCAAAGATCCAGCATTGATACCAGCTGTCCTGAACAACTCTTATCTGCGCACCCACTTGAAAAGCTTGAGAATCCCATATGAAACGCATTACACGCCTCAGCATGCTGAGCTTCTACTTCATTCTATTCCCAACTTGCATTACCTTTCGATCCAGGGGGATTTGGCCAAACCGCCGTTCTTCCATACCCTCGCTTCGTTGCCTTGGCCGCTACCGTTGGAGATCCTCGCCTTTGAACAATCCCAGGGATTTCCAGACTTTTCGAAGGAAGATTTTCTCCATGCGCTGGATGGGGGGTTAAGGAACCTTCGATTGCTTGGTTTACATGAATCTCATCCATCTAAGCTGAGGATCGTGTCTGATGACGAACTCGATGAGTTGTTGAGGCGTAACGCTCAGAGAGCAGGTCACTCTCTGGACAAGATTGAGAGTGGAGATATCCCTGTTGGAGTTTATCATTTTGGTTGACAGTTTTATACGGACTGGGGTTTCGGTGTAAACTTATGGACTCAGCGATTTTGGAATATTTAACTTGGCTTAATATTATATTTCATAGCATTTCGTGAGCTATTACCGCGATGAAGAACCCTATGATTTTCGGCGAGCTTCTAGATATCATATTTTATAGAAGTAGGTATGCATGGAACGGATAGAGAGAAAATAAAAGCTTCACCTTAAATTTTTGAAACTAGTGCGATGTGGTTGTTCTAGCCTTGAGAAAGCCCGTGATTACTGTTTAAAAAAGAGAATATCAAATATAAAAGCAAGGAAAAAACAGGAACACGCAAACGGGAAACATGTAGTTGGTGAGAAATATATGGTGGGAGAAGAAAGAGATTGCTCTCAATCCACAGAAGGCATGCGGAAGGCAACGATATATGTCCGGTTTCTTCCAGGAACACCATGCATCACATTTAAAGCGTTGGGAGTCTCCCATCGAGAGAAATGTATGCGTCAGAGAGTTGACAGGTAGAGAAGAAGAAGTGGATGGGGGGAGAGGAGTAGCAAACGGGTATGAATTATCTACCAAAAGTCGATAGGCGCAATTTTCAAAGGTATCAAAGATGATTGGGTTTGAATCAGGCAACAGATGCGACGACTGTCGCAGCAACGCCTTCTTCTTCGGCACGAACAGTTACTTTGGTCGTCACACCGGATTTGGCCGAATATGCCATTCTCACCAAGGCTGCCACTCTACCGCCAGAAACAGTCTTGCCGTACAATTTAAGTGCGTGTGTCGTATTGTTGAGGACCACGTCTGTTCCCTCGAGTGGTTGAAGCGATAGTGTTGCAACAAGTTGCTCGGTTGCATCTGTGCGTAAGAGGGAACAAACAGTTAGTAGGAAAGCCTCTGAGAGGGTAAACTTATGTACAAAAAATTGTAAAAAATACATCTATTTTGAGGATGGGTAGCTTACCTTCAATGCCTTTCACATTGGAAAGTTGGAGAGTTTCGCTAGCTTCTTCACCGTTGGCACCAGTTTGTTCCCAGACGTGATCGAAGCTTCCAGCAAAGGCAGGAATGACATAGTCACTACCAATTAGATCTAAATCTTCAACTTGATATTCATCCTCGTAGCCAGTCTCTTCCGGATCGCCAGTAGTAGGGTCGATTTCTTTGCTAGTGAACTTCAGGTTGTTCGTAAATGACGTTACAGGGAAATTATGTTCTCCTCCAAGTTTCTTAAAAGCAACATAAACTATTCCGGGTTCATTTGTCATAAGTTTTGGCGCTGGCACGATAAAATCTTCCTCCAGTGATTCGTCGTCGTCCAGGGGAGAAGCAACAACGGAAACGTCCTCAAGTAACGTGTCCGGCAACGTGTTTTTGATATCATATTGCAAGACAATATGTTCCTTAAAGATATGTTTAACAGCGCTGACGACATACTCCGTCTCACTTTCGGTTAGTTCAACAGGAGTAGATGATTTGAGCAGTGTTCCGTAAGCCTTGAGCTCCGGTATTTGGACAAGTTGTTCCGCGTATTTTTGGGTCGAAGCAGCAACAGCAGCAACGCCATCGACCCCAGCGGTTGATTTTACCTTCGATGGAGTCATAGATGGGGCCTTGAGAGTTGGTGTCGCAGTCGTAAGCTTCTTGGTTCGCTCTTCAGCAAGGGCTTGCTCTTGTGATACAACTGGAATGGTGTTGAGGTCGAACGCTGCCGCAAAAGTTTCCTTATCTGTCGCCGTAACATACATGACGAGTTGATGTTCAAATGTAGACAAAGAAAACATCGAATCTAAAAGGCATTAGTTTAGGGGTAGCCATCTAAAATATCGCGCACAACAAGGGACCCTTACCGGTTTTAATAAATCGTTCCGCCAGTTCATCCTCCTCTTTCATCAGTCGTAGGTTAAGAGCCGCACGATCACGGACTTCGTCATCAGTGTCATCCAAGCATCGGGCCAATAGAACGTTTACACTTCTCTTAAGCTCTGGGTCCTTTTGGCCAACACCAAATTTGGCCAATGCCGTCACTGCAGCAGCACGAATTACCGCATTTTCCAAAACGACCCTGTTATAGATATACCGGATATACTTCGTCGGTTGTGAAGTCTTGGGTCCCTCAACCCCTAGGAGATGTAATATCCTGACCGCGAGCTTGGTGAATTCGCAATCTTCAATGAATTCACAGAGATGTGCAAGAGCTAGATAACGTCAGTTTATAGAACTATATTAGGCAAGTGAGAGTTACTTACCATCTTCTTTGCTTCCAGGGACAAATTTGATCAGGTCAAACATGCTCTCGACTACACTTCTTTTAAATTCATAGCCGCCTTCATCCCTGAGTATGCCGCTAAGGAACGCAAGCATGCCAGCTTGCTTGTGTGGGAACTTAAGACAGAGTGTTCTGATAGCCTCAACGATTGTGATTTTGAATTCGTCGGTAGTATCAGCCATAAATCCAGGAATCTGGGTCATCAGACGGTCAACGCTAGCTTCATTGCCAGTTTTAAGGAGCGTCGTAATTTGCAAACGTTGCAATGGATCGATTACTGTTGGGATATCAAGGCCTCAATATCTTGGTTGCAAGGGGTTGACAACGTTGGGGCTTGAAAGGATGCCAAACTGTGCAAAAGTCCTGATGGCAGCAAACTTGGTGATGGGGCGAGGAGACGAAAGAAAGAGTTGGAGGACATGAACCGCTTGGGACGCTTCTGCATCTGTGACATCCCTCATTTGGCAGATTGCTCGGGCAGCCTCGAAATTGACCATCTCATGCTTATGGCGAAGCCAACCGTCGAGCATTTGCATCATCGGCTTTCGAAGGCTCTGGTCCTCATCTGCCAATTGAGCAGCCAACCTGACAAGCAACACAAGTGCACCAGGGCTCTTGACCGCGCCCGCTGCACCATACAGTTGAACCATCTTTACCAAAGCCATTCTGTCATGAGCACGCATCTGATAAAGAAGACCAATTGCGTGATATTGGGTCATATAGTTCGTTTGTGAGATAGGGTGCGCTTGTCCACTCGTGAAACCAAGGAAACTGGTGGACTGTTTGCTCGATGAGGCAGCCTCCTGGGCTTCGCTCTGCCATCTTCGAACAACGTCGCGAGCGACGGGGAGGAGATGATAGGAGGAAACAAGAGCGGCTGACGAGACTGAAGGAGTTTTGTCGACAATTGCGGTTTTTATCAGACGCTCAATCGCTTGAACCGTTGTAGCCTTTCGATAATTAGTATACAACCGAAAATTCCAACATTCAGATAAAAGGCGGATCGTACATCTATAATGCGGCACAATGCTCGAATAGCATTAGCCCGGTAGAGGACGTCGCTTCCAACGGAAGTATCCTTCATAATTATGGATGTAGACATGATAACATCATCTGCCGTGCCGGCCAACTCCTTCAAGATCAGATATACCATTTGTCGCAGCGAAGGATCCTTGTTCTGGAAAAGTTTCGAGATGCCAAAGAACAACGTCGTAGCCTCGTTCGTCGGGAACTTTTCCCCGGTGAAGAGCAAAACGGCGATTTTGGTAAGTAGTGTTCGGCATTTTCGCGGGGATATAGGCGAGGAATTGAATAACCGTGCTGTCCCAATGTCAGTTGTAAGTTCTAGTCGTTCGTACCGAAGCCAGTTCCGCGCACTGTCACCCACCATCTTGGAAGACAGAAGTCCTATCCAACTTCATCATTATTTGATCAGCATCTTCATCTTTCTTAACGTAGCTCATCTTTGCAATGCAGAGGGTCGACTGGGGTGTGGACAATAATTCCCGGAAGCAGAAGTATCAGGAGCTGACGCCGGGTTGGGCAACAGGAGTGGAGAAGGTGATCAGTGCAATGAGCGGAGTTGACTATTGAGCTTTCATAATTTGCCAGAAAAGTAGACAGCAATGAGTAACTGCGGTGGTCCGCCAGCACGAGATTGGAGAGAGCAAATCGCGGCGTGTTGGTAGGAGTTCAGATATACATTCGGATACACGTTGCCTCTGGATTTGGCCTGTGTGGGACATTCAGCCACAGTGGCTGAGCG
>NW_001813978.1:1625599-1626861 GCF_000149585.1 Histoplasma mississippiense
GTCGCACTTCTCACTGAGCTGTGGCGCCAGCTAGCGATGAAATACGGAGACATAAAGTTCTGCGAGATACGCGCAGATATGTGTATCGAGGGCTATCCAGACCGGAATACTCCGACAATACTTGCCTATAAGGATGGAGACATCAAAAGGCAATTAGTCACTCTTAAGGAACTTAGAGGGCCAAAAACTACCCTTGACGGTAAACAGTCTATATTTTGGTCTCCCCGTAATGACTTCGATGTCTAAGATGGATAAACGCTGACAGGTAACCTGTTCACCTGTAGATCTTGAAAAGCTCCTTGTCTCTTTAGGAGCTATCAATGAAAATGACAGCCGTTTGAGACAGGGTCCCACTCCCAAACCAGTTGATAGCGATGACGAATATCTTGATGATTGGGATTGAAATCAATAAGAAAAATAAACCATGACGGAAATAGGCAGTGTGTTATTCGCTCTCTCCCAGTTCCGTCTCAGAAAAGGGCTTTCTCTTGGTTAGCCATCCATCTTCGAAATACTCAGGCAGGAGAATGCCCAATTTTTGCGCTGCTCTTGACTCTTCTCATTATTAACCCTGTGTACGGCTCTAAAATTATAATTTTTAGCCGGAAATCATGAGTCTTAATGGAGTGATGCGCTATTCTGCCGTACCATATTATGCGTGCAAAAAGATAGCCTGCCAGTAACTGTCCAGCGAATAAATTGAGAGAAATGTCCAAGTCCATTTCGTCAAGTCAACTCTGTAAAGCATTTAACGTGTATCTTTACCATTTTAAAATCAGTGAAAAGAGGCAGAAGGAGGGGCGGGGGGGGGGGGGAGACAACATATTCATACACCATTCATGCAAAACTTTAAAAGCCCATGTTTCTTGTATCATTTTCTCAAATTTTGTGTGGCTGTTGATGAAAGGTTTGTTGTATTCAAGAAATGCAAAAGTAGAAGACTCAAAAGTCACTCTACCTGCTGACATATGTGGGGACGCACAATATAGATTCTAATCAAACGCACGCTCTTCTTCATGTAAAATGCCAAGATAAAACAGGTAATTTACGTAGGTAAAAAAAAAAAAAAAAAGGTATGCAACGGGTCGAACTCCAGGCTAAAGCGACTAAAACCCAAGAAAATAAACTGAAGTTGGAAGTTACTGCCGGAAATATCTCCACTTGCTAAGGATAAAGGGTGTAGACAATTGTTCGAAACTTTACTGGCATGGGTATGAGATTCTGCGTAGGCCATGATTTGGGATTCCAGAAAAAATTGCTCC
>NW_001813978.1:1626961-1639775 GCF_000149585.1 Histoplasma mississippiense
TTTTGGACCGATTTTTCTTGATGAGGCTCCAAAGCAAACTCAGAGCAAGTGTTTGTGGGCATGTCAGTAGGTCAAATTTAGATCAGCTCATCACTCCCTGCCGAAACACTCTCCTCAATAGCCTGAAGCACATGTGCTTCATCGACAACGAGGCAATGTCCGTCAAGTACGGTGCAGCTTTTCAACCTGTCGTATATGGTCTGGATATCGAAATTCATCCCCCGACTTGTCAAATGACGCACGATCAGATCCCACGTCGCGGCTGCATCTAGCAATTTCTCCCCCGGACCCTTGTTACTACTAGAAGGGCTAGAGGCAAGCTCGCTCTTATCTGCGCCGCATGTAGAATACTCCGCTAAATTCCTCAAGAAACCTGTTGGCGGGGGCACTTCATTGGGCCCATAATCAGCGATCGGTCGCTGCACGTTGTTGTTCGATGTTGCTCGAAGCATTTCATTCTCCGTATCAATCTTTTCTATTTGTCTTTTTAGGCTTTTGTGATCTTCCATGAGTGACGAATAGTTGCTCTTGTATCGATTCAATTCCTGTTCAAGGTCACGTACGCGGCGTTCTTTCCGCTCGCGAAAGGCCCGTTGGCTGTTGCCAAGTTGAAGTTAGCATTGAATTATATATAATGCGACAGGATCCAGTATAAACAAGTTGAAGTATGACTAGATATTAGAAAAAGGGATTACATACGCAGCTCTGTTCTGTTGCTTGCGCCTGCATTGGGCCGGCGTCAACGTCTCCTTTTCTTCACTGCTGCTCCTTGGTAACGTCTTGTCCGTTTGAAAGTCTTCAATTCTATTGCTATTGATGCCACCACAATCACTAACTTGGGAATTAATTATATGTTTCGTATAGTGAGCTGGAGAAGGCGATGAATGCGCTCCCATGAGACCGGAAGCGTCAAAATGCATCTGGGCATCAAAAAATTGTTGGAAACCAGGATCAAAATGCTCCTAGCCGCCGTGTTAGCAAGTGCACAACGGACGGGTGCCGAGACCGCGTTATGGAGGTGCATGTGGAGGTTGACTTACCACCCCGGGTCTGGGTTGAAATTGGGTATGCTGAGCAACTTCGGTTTGCTGCGGATGCGGTATTTGAAGTGGCATGTATTGTTGTTGAAACGGCGGGATATAGTAGGTAAAGTCCATTTCTGCAGCCACTCCCCAACGGGGGGAAGCAATATTGAAGAGTTTTGCGTAGTTACCACACAGTAAAGGGTCCGAGTCCCTAAAACAGGCACCCGATGAGGGCTCTGATTGAGCGCAAAAAGAGAAGCTTCCAGACGGGAGTCGCAACGCAAGAAGTCACAGCGTTGAGGTGGCGGGCAGGTGTCAAAATGAATAGAGCTTGAGGTTCTTCTGGGAGTTATGCTTTGGCGATGCCGAAGGGCAGCAGGAGGTCAATCAGTCAAATATATCAATCAGTACAGAATAGAAGCTGTTAGTTAGATGATGTCCTCCAACTCGGGTCCCTCGATCGAGACTAGACGCCCAGTCCCACGCTATTGAGTTGGCATTAAACTCTTCAGCCCAAGGCTTAGCCCCTTCGCCCGCAATAATTCACCTAGTTAAGTCCGTTCTGGCGAATGGAACGTTTCATTAGCCTCGTGGTTGGAATGCCGAATCATACAGAAAGCTATCCGCCCAGGAAACCTTCATTTCAACCAGGAGTAGCATTTTCTTCAAACAGCATCAGGCGCATGTTTAGTCGGCACTCCATGAGGGAAGAGAAGAGTAATGGGCGTTGGTTGACAGCTCGTTCAAGACAACAGGAGGTGCTAGTATCTTCTGTCCAGGATCGCCTGTCTTAAAGTGATTTAAGCTGCAGACCGGCGTACAGAGTAGACAGTCATCATGCGTCGAGCTCGGGGATTCGATATCAGCACCCCTCAAATTCCCGGCAGCCCTACGCAGCATGTCTTGCCGTCTCTTCGCGACCTGATGTCAATCTTTGATGAGGGTTCAACCTCGTTTTACGACGGGGGCCAACCAACATGGCTTTAAATTGATCCCATACGGCCGTATGATATCATTTAACTTTCTTTAGACTTCGATGTTTATTTTATTTTTAATTTTTTTAATTGGTTTTATTTGGGTTTATTTATTTTTATTTTCTTTCCTTCTTCGTTTATTTATCTGCCCTATTTATTTTTTATTTCTCATCTTGAGTTTTGTTTTTGTTGGTCCTTGCTGGATGCAAGCCCCTGTCCAGGGTCCACGGCTAACCAATGTGACCAGGGAGGATATTAAGGCTTGTCATACGGAATACTACCGTTCGCCATTCCTACTATTTGAAATAATTATTTGCCGGGGGCCGTAGGGCCGAAAAATCAGAGATCCCGTTCAACAAGGGGGGCAGCGGTTGAACATGAAACCAGTCGGGCACCTCCCCAGTCGCGTTGTCTCAGCATCGATGAATCCCTCATATTGCTTAGTGCCTTTCACTCCGATGAACGCCGACCGTCATTTGTTTATGACATCTTTTCACCCCCATCGTGGAGGTTAAGACTCTGAGACATCAGCACTGATGGATGAGGTATGTAGGTTGAATATGGCTTCAACAATAGTTACGTTCTCACATTGAACAAATCAGCGTTCAGTTGTCCGTTATTGGATGAACAGGATGAAGACCTGGTAGTGCAACCCCTTCAAGTGATGCCGTTCTTGAGCTGTCAGGGACTAGATAGATATTCGGGGAGGACGCAGAAATTTTTAAACTGCCAGCCACCACGCTGTTGCTAGCCAGTCACTAAAGCATGACAAAACCTTTCCCTGATGGCGGTACTGAGCGCCGCGTCCAACTACCGAAGGACGGTCACTATTATTAGTCAATTATATAAGGGTCTGACTGGAAGGGATGTTGGCCACAGTGATTACCACCGATTATCTCCTGCCGGCCAGGGATCTCAACCCTTTAAATTAACGTTCCAAGTAGATTCTGAAGCTATCTTGATTTTGGAATAGGAGTATTTATTCGCAGACCATTGGTTTGAAGTTCTGAAATGGCCCACCGCCCCGCTTGCTGCAACTTTGTTCGGCTTTCAGCTCACTTAGGGCTCACATATCGATTGGTGATCGGAGATAGGTGGTTTTTTTTACGCACGTCTTCCCTTTCCCGAAAACATCCAGCGAATTTGCTCTGTATCTTGGAAAAGAAAATCCGGTCTGGGCCCCGGGATTGCATCTTTCCAGGGAAACAATAATGTTGATCACGGTGGATCGTACCCCATACGTATAAACGTTAGGGAGTGAGTAGTTAGTCACACCCACCCGTCCAGGATGAATAACAGCGTTGCATCTCTCAACATCTAGTGGCCCGAGCAGGGCGTTTAGTGGATTGACGTTCTCAATCAGCAGAAACGTGGGATGCCATGATAACCTTCCCCGAGAAGATGAATAGCCACAATGTGGATATTATTAGGATGGACGACTAAAGACAATGCAGCTTCAACTTCTCATGTCGCCCACAATCGCGCTTCGAAGTCCGCCTGCAAGAGTTTCAGCTCATCAAGTTGTTGTTTCTTGACAAACAAAAATATTTTGGCATCAATTGCCCACCAAATCCTTTTTCTTTCGAATTTTGACATTGTTGCAACCAGACGAGTCATATTCTGAAGACTAAGGACCCACTGGAGCCTATCCTCATCTAGGAGCACTTCTCGCCCACCCTGAGTGGGGACCTCGAACTTTGCTCCATTATTTTGCTGGAATCAATCATCGAACTTTATACCACCCAATTGCTGGGAGTCGAATAAAGCTCGCACCGTGGCGAGCCCTGGACACTTGCGCGGTTATGCCGCTGGAAAATGGTAAGACCAAGTGATTGCGAGTCAACCTGGCCGATTTGGGCGAGTAGAGGAGACAAGCCACACAGTCAAAAATCCATGCCCTTTTTCAGAAGTGAAACAGCGCTCTGAACAACCGTACTTGGTTGTTGGTAGCGCGATGGCCCCGGATAATTCCGTTTTCCAGGAAAAAAAAAAAAAAAAAAAAAAAAAACGGCATTCCTGGGCCCAGTGACAGCAAACTGGCTTACAAAACCGATCATGACTTGGACATTGCTTCCGTGTGAGCCCGTTGAGGAACCGCTTCTGATATATCTGGCTCTAATTGAGCCAAAAGCTGTATTCACTACAAGGCTTAGCAATGGTCGAATAGTGTCTCTAGCTAACCTCGAGACAAGATAAAAGGACATTTCAGGAGGCGGACGAAATGGTCATTCGGAATTATGTATAAGTTCCTGCTTGCATTCCCATATACTCCGTACTAATTATCAAAATGCGATGAAAAACGACCAATAACGCTTTAGATACCATTATGCTCACTAGCCCAACCGTGCCTATTCTTCTTCCCGGTGTGCCATTTTTGTGTGCATATAGCTCCTTTGAGAGGGATAGAAAACCACCTCTAGTAGGACTGACTGGTGCGAATACGTATTTTGTTTCTTGTCCCAGCCCAGCGCGCGACTTTGCAGGCAGCGTTTTTTCCACTCATTTTTAACTGTGGGGTAACAATATTGCAGTAATATCCAACAATTACCAAAATTGCATCAACGGGACACAAATTAGCCCGTGTGAGTTAATGCTATTCCTTTAGAAATGGAATATAGGCCAATGCTCTCTCATTGTGGTATCATGTCTTATTATCATTGTGGATATGCAAAAGTACCTTAAGTCTTCACAAACACCTCCCTCCAGAATCCGACATCGTACATGTATATGTACATGCACATTACCATTTCTGTGGCTTTGTAGGTATGACATAATTGAGCAAAGGCGGGGGAAAAAGGGAGAAGAAGGAGACAACACGGAAAAACAACGACTCCTTCCCTATAACATGTACTTGAAAGTTGGCGCCCGATCACCCAGTTGGTGGAGTTCGTCGGGTGTATAGTTGGCCCCAAGAGCCTGTGCTTCCCTCTTCTTATTGACGATCTGGTAGGAAACTCGGAGGTCGATGATAGCGAGTAGGCCGAAAAAGGCCAACCCGAGTTCTAGGCCGTGGCCTAGATAGTATGTCGGTGCGTCTTGTGTTCGGTAGAGGCTCGAAGCCATGGCTAGATTGGGGAAAAAATTCAGTTAAGAGATCTGTGCGGATGTACGTTTCATGCTTTTCTGTCTCTCTCTTTTTCCTTTTCTCATTATCGTGTACTACGTACCTCCAGCAAAATTCCCAACTCCAATTTGTATCGCCATTCCGGCCGCTCTTATAGTCACCGGCCATATTGTTGCTCAGCCATGTAACAATAGCCGGAAGAGCAGGATATATACCTGAAACATCATCGCAATTAACAACTCACCCGCATAATCGCCTTGAAAAGAGAGGAAGTTGCTTTGGAATCTATAAAACTCACCAGATACGACCACAAATGTCCCAAAATAGACAACACCTGGAAAGCCTCTCGCTGAACCTGAGATGATGATGGTGTAGCCAACAACAATGCATAGAACATGGAAGAAAAGTAAAAGTGAGCGTTGCCCTTGTCGATCTGACAGCCAAGCGGATAAAACTGAAATTATTGCAGCGAAAATATATATATAGGAACCTAGCATAATTAACATTAGACTTTTCATTGAAGACGATAAGGCATTTCGATAACAAAGGAGTTTACCGTCAAAAGCTGAGACGTCGAAGAAGTATAACCCAGGTCTTTAATGATTGTCGGTAAGAAGAAGGAAATGCCGTAGAGTGGGCATACAATCCCGTACCAGGCTAATTGGGGTTAATTTGTTAGAGACTTGAAAATTAAACAGAGACACAAGGGGAACTGGGCAGCAATACTGATTAGGGATAGGTAAATTTTCCAATCCAACAATGCAAATTTGACGTATTTCCATTGGAATTTTTCCGTTTTTACGGCGGTATCGGAATACTGAGATCTCAACCTGTGGATAACCCAAGCGTTTTCCTTCTCTGTTAAGAATGTAGCGGTGACCGGATAGTCTTGGATGAAAAAGAAGGCCAGAACAGCGACGACTACTGTGAGGATGCCTTCTAGGACGAAAACCCACCTCCAGCCGTCCAATCCGGCAATACCGTCCATTCTCTTCATTTAATTTAGTAAAATAGGCGGCTGATGAAATGCGCATAGAGACCTAGTGAACTTACCGCAATTGCGAAGGCGAGCAAACCGGAGAACGCACCAGCTACACTAGCCGCGCTGAAGAATAAAGCTTGTCGGAGTTGAGTTTCATGTCGACAATACCATTTAGTAATGTAGAACGCTACTTCCGGGTAAAGACCAGCTTCTATAATTGCGATACGGCTTAACATGGAAAAAGTAGAAGAAAAGAAGGCGAAGGGAGAAGGTTCACCGTACCAGCAAGACCAAGAAATATTCGAGAGATTAAAAGGCCGTGATAGTTCTGAACGATTCCCATCAAGGTCTATCAAACGGGATTAAAACACATACACACACGACGAGCAAACACGCCTGAGACATGTCGGGAGAGATCAGGCGTCCAAATGGTCACTTAGACTAACCATTACCAGTCCCCACGCAATCATAACTAAAGGAAGCCATATCGATGGCCTCATCCTGGCCTGAATGAGATTTGGAGGAAGCTCAAAGAAAGCATAAGGGAAAAAGAAAACGGTCACTAATAATGAAAAACCATTATACTTAGATTCAAGTTTCAAATCAAACACGCACACACAAACGAACAGAAGGAGCAAACTTACAACACCAATTGTACTGAGAACCCGTCAACCTAAGATCCGCCTCCAATCCCTCTCTATCCTTGCACATATGGTCGCATGCATGATGCACCGCACCATTCGGTCAGGGATGGTGGAGATAAGCTCATTTAGCGTGTCGCCATGCCGTTGACTAGTTAGACTGGCTTAAATCCAGCTGAAATCTTCTGCATACTCCGAAGGAAGGGCAATGTAACTTGCAAGTAGCGTCAGATCAGCACTGATATACGTAGCAGCCTGAGAAAATAGCTGCTTGCGCTGTGACACAGCATGGAAATCACTTAACAGAGCAATCCTTCGAGTGATGTCGGGTGTGTGTACGTATCATGTGATGTTAGCTTTGTAACTTATGTGCAGTCTCGACTTATCTCAATACCTCAGACGTTGCATGAAGAGTTAGCTGTTTTAACCCAATAATCAATCAGAGAACCACATTATCATTTATCTCTTGATAGAATCAATTTTTTATTAGTGTATACTTTTTCCACGCTGGCTTTTCGTCCGAGATAAGGCCACGACTAGGGCCTGGGAGGTTTCAACCTCCAGAATACATCATTGGCCCGGATTGGCCCGGGTCATCACCGAAGGAACGTTCATGGCTCGAGTGTCGAACAAACAGTGGCTCAACGTGCCTACAAAGTGTACCAAAGTGTGGTGGAACCAAACTACCGGGCCACTAAGCCCCGAGTAAGAGTTGCATTCGTCTTTGCCAGCGATGTCCTGAGCCAACGAATTTCGGGGAAAGGATGGGGAGGCAAACCACACTCTCTCAGCGAAAACTCAAAGGATTATACAGCTTCCAGTCGGGCAAGGAGACAGGGTGAAGTATGGTTATGTTATCTACATGAAACAATAAAGGCCTGCCAGGATTGGCTATTGCAGAATACTAGCATGTATGTGTATCAACAGCGCCTCCCTCTTGACCTCATTGCCTAGGTAGGACTCAACAGCAAGAATGACTGTATTCAAAGAATTGCAGCTGGATACCCTATAAGATCCAAACAGCAAGGATGTTAAATGTAGCTACTATGTACTCTCTGTTAGACTACATAGAGTGTAGGTTGTTGTCGGAAATAGATAAAGTCCGAATATTGACCCAAATACTGAATATCAAAAGAATAATTGAATTTCTTATATTAACTCCAGTAATTACATGATATCTAGGCAGTATTTATAAGAAAGAAGATGCTTGAACATATGATAGGGGCAGTGCTGATATCTTATCGGAACATCCATCCGGTTTCCGATATTGTCACAATAGAAGATCCTTGCTAATGTAATCAGTAGAATCTGAGATATGATATATCACTTCTGACAGTTGTACTTACGCTTGAACTGGTTATGCTTAACTTTCTATTCATTCTTTCTACTGATACGGTCACACGCTACCTTTGTAATATCCGTCCTAAACAGAATTTAATATTCATGAAAAGCAGAGCCATTTCACTTCTCAGGATTTTATCATCCATAGATAATACACCATATACCCTACCCTGACTGGCTATATTCGAGCATGCATACTCATAGAAATGCAATACACTCTAAAAGCATACACATGCAAGTAGAGCACAATTAACTGGGTAAAAGCGCCTGTATCAATTGCCAATCATAAAACAAGCAGCAGACTGTCGGGTCATGGAAGCAATGCGTTGTCCGTTATATGTATTCTGTAGCTTGTTTCCATAATGCCAAGGACAGATAGATATCTATCCTGAACTATAATTCAAGTTTTAACCTCATTAGATCAACTATATATATTATATTATCAAGCGTAGATCAGCTATTGAAGATCTGCTGCCAAAGGAAAAGAATAAGAGTTTAATAGTCAATCACTATATAGATATATACATACAGTATATATATTTATAAATATATAAAACAAAAGCACGATGGATATAGATTTGTAAACCCAAATATCCAAAACATGGGATGTCTGTGCTTCCGGCCTTTCGTCCGAAAGGATTCAGTCGCTACCAACTCTCACCGTCACATCCTTATTTATAGACCCATTGCCCCTCTATATATATTTGAACAAAGACGGAAATTTATATCTATATATACATTTACGCAAGGCACGCTCCAATCATGGCCTGGGAATCCTAAAAGGATGCGCCTCTGTGTTAAAAACAAACTCGTCCAGACTGATCAAGCTCGGATCGCTGAAGATCAAATAGAAATATTTCAGCGTTTCCCCAAACCAGAAGCTCTCCATGCTATCCTCTGTTCCCAGCTCTGGATCCATGACGTTCTTCAATACAGCGTGCGCCAGATCTGTACGCGTGTGCTTCTCAACGGCCTGAAACATCTCCCAGGCCACGTCCTGAAGTTTCGGGTCACCCGTGATGCGATAGAGGTAGAAGATGCTCTCAATTGCTTCGGGGCGGAGTCTGTAATTGCCATCTGTGATGTGTGTGAAACCAGGGTGTCTTTGGCCATGGTCAGATTCCCACTGCTGATTGTCAAGCTCGCAGCTTGAGGGTGAGCTGCACGCCTGCATTCTGAACAGCTCAGGCATTAGACCTGTTGGGGTGTTGCGGTAAGTCCAGATACAGCCGTCGGTAAGTTTGCGGCCTACTTCGACGTGAGTTTTGTTGGACAGCAGACGGCCCCCGAGTGCAAGTGTGCCTCCGAGGTAGCACGTGAGGTGCTGGCCTTCTGTCTCGAGAGAGGCGGACGAAGGTCTTTGAGCACGCGTCTGGCCAGAGACAAGAATGTCGGCATTATCCGGAACCAACGGCCGGAAAAAAAGGTACTCCATCGCGGTGTTCATGGCGTGACTGTACAGCCTTGCATACTGAGATGCGGCATCCGTTCCACCAAGCAAGGCATACATCTTTGGCAGATATTCATACGCTGAGTCGGCCATGGATCCAAGAGTGAAAGTTGAGTCGCCTGCGAACTCGCCAGAAAGAGGGCTGCAGCCCACAGGCCAGAGGCCTGGAAGATATGTTTTGTTTTGCTGCTGATCCAGGACATTGGTGATACGCTGGATCGCGTCGAACCAACGCATGTCTCCAGTTAACTGGGAGAGTCGAGTGAGCTCCATGCTCGACGATGCGACTTCAGCGATGATGCCTCTCTCGGCAGGGTATTGGTTAATCCCCTTCATCGCTTTATATGGGCTCCAGCGCGTTACGGGCATTCTATTTTTCGTGTCAAAAGAAGCATATATCATATCCCCGATCTCGACAGCTTTATCGAGCAATCGTCTATCTTTGCATTCGGTCAAATCATAGGCAGAGAGAAGTCCGCCGAGATATCGTATAGTTGTTTCAAACATATTGATGATCCCGTCACTCGTACTATCTGGACTAAAATCGATGGAAGCCGCCGCAGCAACGGCCTCCTCGAACTCATCTTTCAAGCCCATGATCCAGAGCGTATCCAGACTGTCAACGAGGGTCGCCCCCCAGCCGCCGAAAGTGTTTTTAGGTTTTCCAGATTTGGGGGAGAGTTCATCATTGAGCCATGCCATCTTTTTGTAGGAGTCCCAGTCCCTCTGGAACACTTTTTTCACTTCAGCTTGGCGCTGGGCTTGCAATGCCGCGCTCTTACCCGAGTGCACTTCAAATGCATGTTGGATTGAAGGCAGTGGAGATGGCGCTGCTGTTGGCAGCTCAATAAAAGAAGTGACAGGATGCTTGATGCGGAGTTTTCTCCATTTAAATCGGTTGTTTTTAGGCGGCTTGTATGTTGGAGACGGATCATAGCATGATTGTGTCCCTGGCTCCTCGGCAAGCGGCTCGGTTATTATATTTAAAAAGGTTGTCGGGGACTCTGGCAAGCTGATGTAGTAGAGGTAACATAACGAAATGAAACAAGCAGCGATAACCTTATACCGCCATCTCCTTTGCGATACCATTGTGAGAGGGTTGAAATGATCAATTGCATGATTATTCTATCTTCGTGACCAGTTAACTTAAAGAACTTCCCTACAATGAAGAGACATGTGGTACAAGCTAGGCCTGATAAGACTAGTGTGTTTGGAATTCGATATTGTCTGGACTAGGACTAAGCGATTGGAGGTTGAAGAAAACGTTTAAAAATGCTAGATGTTGCAGCAAATCATATCGCAAGCAATGTCGTGCAAAATATGTCGCAAGGAGTTTCAAAATATCTTTGAGGCAACCAACCGACTGTATCCATGTCCGCGCAAAAGCTTAACTGTTAACTGTCCGCGCTTGGCAGGGTTCAAGGAGTTTAATTTCTCGGAGTCTATTTTGACACCCGAGCTGTATGTATCTCTCGCTCTTGAAGTCTGGGGGGGATGGCCTAGTTATCTTAGGTACTCCTGCTATCAGAAGAAGGGAAGAATTCCCATCACCCCCGCCATGTTCGACTCAGATGCGACGGTTCTTTCTGCATCAAATGATTTCTTCCGGAGAAGCTGCGGAATGTGAAGTTGATTGTGCGGAGTACAGTCCATGTACTGTACATATATGTCCATACACACCTGGGGATGAGTTCTTCCCCTTTCCTCATGTGTTTGCCTACAATGTCGATGGTAACGGCATTTGACTGGAGGGTGTGATTTATTTTACACTGCTATTGTATACATAAAATATCCTTTCAAGTTGGAGCAGTGTATACGCTCCGGTTGACTTGCAGTGACCGCTGTGGGAAAGAGACAAGCGAGAGTTTGCTGCAGATTTGACTTGAAGAATAGGGACAGGTTCCTTACAGATGAATTCCTAGCAGCATCAACTTGGAGATGTTTGTATGGATTCATTGGGCCATGCACAGGCATCATAAAAAATAGCTGCTGAACACAACTTAAGTACTATTCTACGCAGGACAAACCTACTGTATTTCAGGCGGATATAGGTGGCCATGGACAGGTATCCGATTGACCGCCATTACGATCTCCCTTCGCATATGGAAGTCGAACCTGGTGCCGCCCTTTTTTTTGGAAAAAAAATGAGGATAAAGCCAACGTACTTAAAACAGTGCCTTCCAACCCTTCTCACTCGCCTTCAAATCCGTATAGTAGTAGTAACCCTTTTTATGCTCGCATTCTTGAATACTACCCGCAAATTTTACATTGTCCTCCTACTTCAACACTTCCATTGTTAACTCTATGGCCGCAATCCAAGGACTAACAGGTAATCTTGTTATGAAAAGCAACAAATATGCATATTGCGTTCGGTACATAGCAGCCCCTTGCTAGTATCCAGTATAGGCTGCCAATGACATGAGCCCAGGAATAGCACGGCGTCTCGCTGAAGCAACGTTGTGTGGACCATCTTTCAAATCCAACCGAAGCTGGTTGCAAAAGATGACAACGAAAAAGAACCACAGCTTGGGTCTGGCTCCAAACTGCAATATCAATGATAGATAGAACCAAGGAAATAGCGTGTGCAGAAATCATCCAGGTCAGCTCCATTCGACAACGGCGGGCAATTCTGCTAGCTTAAATAAACGTTGAGAGGACAACGACACTTTTCCCTTCGTCGGACCTAACTACGCATGTAATAAATAGTTGGTCGGTCTGATAATCAGCCTGACTAGATTGAGGACGGGAACATCGAGATTATGCATGTCAATACGAAAAGCACGGCGTGATGGTGATGCATTTTTAGCAACTTCTCACACAAAACTTTGCATCTCATCCGTATCGGTAGTACCCATATGATTAGTAGTACGTAAAAGAGAAACAGATTCCCCGTCAACGCCGTGTGGCTGGCATGTGGCCGACATGTTGGTGATGCGGGGATGCCATTTGCATGCACCATTGGGGTTTCCTGAGAAAGGAGATAATCAATGGCATCCGTCTGAAGGAGAGGATGCACAGATGTTGCCCATAATCAGCTCGTTCCTCCGATAAGGACGGTGGAGATTGTAAGGCACGTGAAGTCAGATCGAGCACCAAGATTTCGTTCGCGAGATCGAAATCTTACGCAGGTATCTATGCTGGTGTTAGCTCCGGTATTTTAGTTTAGTGTTAGTTATACAAAAAATTTTACTCCAAAATATCTGGATGATTCGCGTTTCAAAAGATCTTGAAGCCTGGAAAATCAAAACATTATATGATGTATGAGGAATATATCACACTTCTACTTTTTCTGTAGTAGTTTAAAAAAAATCTTTATATGCGGGAAAGTAGAGGGTAC
>NW_001813978.1:1639875-1652722 GCF_000149585.1 Histoplasma mississippiense
GACATGAGTGAGAATATCAAATCAACTCCATCTATTCAGCATCTCTGTACCATCTTGAGATCTAGGAAAATCAATGTTCTCACAATGGTATCAATTTCTATTTTCATATTCCCATTTCTTAGATATGAAGTATCACCTCAAAGTCAACTCTTTTTTTTTTAAACACAGGAACAATCTGCTATTTACTTGATTTCAATCAGAAAAAAAAATGATCATTTTCAACAAGATACATTTATATTAAATATTGATTTTTTTAATATAAAAATTATATATTTATATTCTTCTTCTCTTTAGCTACAAGCTAAGGTGGTTCACCAATATCAAATATGTATGATGATTGTGTAATTGAAAGTTAAAGTTGAACAATTTGAAGAATCTATGAAAATCTCAACAATCTCCACAGAAGGATGAACTGTTTCTTCTCAGACCCTCTGATGAAGATTGCTCTGAGCACATGACTTGTAATTAAAGTAGTTTAGTGTCATGCTGCTGCAACCGGAGTTATCCACGGGGCGCGTTAGCGGCGTTATAACATGACCCCCCCAAATAACCAGGTTATCCCGGACGCCACCCCAGCCAAACCCCCCCTGGATAACTGAGTTATACGGGGGGGGTCTGCTTGGCATGTTATCTTGGCAGTTATTGGAGCTCTGTACAAGATGATTGGCTGAAGAAAAATATTGTGGGTAAAAATTGATTGATATAGATCTGACTAGCTAGCTAGCTACCTTTCCTCTATCTTTCTTCTATCTATGACCTGCTTGGCTTCACCATATGGGCTACTAGTCCTAGACACCAACGTAGAGGTGCAGATCATGTCTAGGTGTCATACACAGACTCCGTATGACATACCTGCCCCTCCAGAAGAGAAAGAGAAAGAGAAAGAGAAAGAGAAAAGAGATTGTACATACCAGAGAGAGAGAGCTAATCAAGGATTATAGGAGCAGCAGGTGTTGAACCAGCTGTGAGCAGCTGCTGTTCAGAGGGACCCCTCATCCGCCGTTGAGGGCCATCCTCCTCATCATCATCATCCACAATCTCTATCACCTCCACCCCTTCCCCATCTCGTACGGAGCAGCGAATGGCATGATCACGCCATTTGCAGTTGCCACAAGCTCCACCAAAGTGGCCAGGCAGGCGACGGCATTCTGGGAATGGCCGAAGACCTGGATGAGCACTCCGGCAGGCAAGGCATGCATGTGGCTCCGTCCGGCCGCGAGATTGAATGAGAATGGCATTGATGTACGATGGCCGGTGGCTTCGAACCTGCAGCTCTGTCATGCTGCCTCGTACAAAGGGTACATCTTGCCCTGGGAGAGCCAGGACTGCCCTGGATTGTGGACTGTGGGTGAAGGGACTCAGCTGTTGATCAGCCACAAAGAGGATGCGATGGGGGCTCTGAGGGCCAGAGAGACCGAGGAGGGAGAGAGCTCTATATCATATGGAGAAGAGGGCAGTTAGTGTTGTGATATCTGATATCTAGTTGATGAAGCAATCTGTCAGAGCTTTGTACATACATGGTTGATATGATGGTGTGTTGAAAGAAGAAGAAAAGAAGAAGAGGAGAGAGAGGAGAAGAGGATATTATTATAAAG
This sequence comes from Histoplasma mississippiense, assembly GCF_000149585.1. NCBI lineage: Eukaryota > Fungi > Ascomycota > Eurotiomycetes > Onygenales > Ajellomycetaceae > Histoplasma > Histoplasma mississippiense. The sequence continues at coordinate 1,641,471 of NW_001813978.1, forward strand.
AGATGAGTGGGTGCAAAGAAGCAGATGTAATTCACTGCTTTTGTCATCATCATCAATCTGCCAATTCATCCACCCCCATCAATCAGCTCACCACCCTCTGTTGTCTTTGTACGATAGCCAGCTGTAGTGAGAGAATACACTGTATAGTAGGAAACCTTCATACAATGAAGAGCAGAGCTGCATTAGCTAGCTAGCAGTACACTCTAATCCATCTAAAAATACACTCTATCTATATTATTATATAAAGTCAAAGTCCCAGCAACTCCGTATGAAGAGAAAGGAAATGACAGGTTCTCTAGAGCTGTCTCTGTCTTTTCAACAGCTCTGTCAATTTATTAAGAGAGAGCTTCCCCCGCTGGCGGATCAGCTCCAGAGATTCCACAGCAGCACTGACAGTCATATCAGAGGACACACGCGTACGAATCTCATTGATGATGATCTTTCACCGGCAGAACATCACCTGCTCCTTGGAGGAGCCCTTGCGCCAGCTGCCTCCCTGATCCTCCAGGCTCTGCACTGATGGACCACCCCCCAGACCAGTGGTCCACTCCCGCCACAGATCAGGCACTGACTGTATTGTACGGGAAAGAGAATAGCCATTTCCTGTCCGGGAAGAGGTGAGAAGTGTGGCTGTCAGATCCACAGATTCAGCATTGTTAGATGATGATTGTCTCATCTCCATCTCTGACTCCACTGACCTCTGTACGATGTCTCTGGAAAAAGTAGAAGAAGAGGAGGGCAGAGAGAAAGTAGAGGGAATGGCAGCCAGATTCATCACTGAATTCTGAGCAGCAGATCTCTGAGGAACTGCCTGTATGGAGAAAATGATTTGACCATCAACTAGATCAGCAAGCTGCTGAGCCATTTTTTGCTGCAGCTGTTGATTCTCATAACCCCACTTATCAATGGACTGAATCATCTCCTGTCGCACATTTTTCAGCTGATCAGCAATGACAGATACTACTCGCTGAATCTGAATCTTCTGAGGCTCCACAGCTGTCTCAAGAGCCTGAACAATCTGAAGAGTATACTTCTGATAATCCTCTCGTACGAAGAGAGCATCTGACCATAGAGGGTGGTCAGGGAACTGCCTCTGCAGAAGCACAGAGTCCTGAAGAATCACTGTATGAAGCTGCTTCAGCAGCCGCAGAAATCTCTGAGCTGCTAAGTCTTGTTCATTCTCTGACAATTCTTGCTCTGTCTTCTTCACTTCTTCCATTTCTGCTGCTTCTCTTTCCCTCTTCTGTGTCTGTCTCTGTTTCTGGCTCAATCTCTCGTACGAATCAAATCTATCTAGCCAGACATCCACCCATGGCCAGATGGCAGCCTCCAGCTGCTTCGGGGGGGGGGGGGGGGGGGGGGGGGTTGGTGGCTCGAGGAAGAAAGTAGTTGCCCTGAGTCTGTGGTTCAAACCCTGCCATTGCTCGTACGAACTCTCGGGGGATATTGGTGAGATAGCAGTTGGTCAGAGCATCATTATTCCATCGGCCAGCCCGGCGAATCTGACCCTCTGACACCCCATTCAGTTCAGCATATCTGAACCCCTGACTCCGACCAAGATGAGTCTTCTTGCTTGACAGAAGCCCAGCTGCTGCATACATGCGATTGACCTACTGAAGCTGAGTATCGTACGAAAGAGGCTTGAAGGGATCCTGTTCACAGAGAAGGTGGATATCATATCAGAGAGAGTGTCTTCAAAAGTCTGGAAGACTTTCCCATACAATATTCCAGCGGTAGAACAGATAGAATGCCAGATGAGATATTGTACAGAGTAGAGGATTCTTATGTCTCATCACAGCAGCATACTTCAGCCGCCCCAGCTGGTTGGTCTTGCCATTATCTGTGATGAGAATCATAGGCCAGCATGGAGTGGGCCCCTCATTTGAAAGCTGAAGGATGAAAAGGTCAGGCAGCTGTGCCGTACGGGATGTCTCCCCCTGCAGAAGCATGTTGTGATTCATGAGGAAGTTCAGCTCTGTACAAAGATGGCTCATCACAGATGTTTGATCATTTTTATACCAGCCAGTTCAGCAGAACTTCATTTCTCTCTGCTTGGGGAGATACTGCTTATTGGTATTCTTTGGTCGATTCTGCAGGGCCAGGGCCAGGGCCTTTTCCCCGTACGAAAAGAGGTCTTTGCTGATCTGAAGCTGCCACTCCACCTCTGTACAGTCAGCTAGAGATGTCATGATGAAGAATACAGAGCAGGGGTGCTTAAAAATCTATTCTTGAAGGATGATGCCTGCTCGTACGGTATGAATCAAGTGGGGTTGAATGTATGTACGGTATAATTAAACACTAAAAAGTTATCGTGGGGCTTGGCTAACATACATAGTAACATGGGTTATAACGCCACCCAAACCCCCCCCGTATAACCACTAGTTAACTCTGAGATCAAACCACCCACCTTGGCGCCTCGGTGCCTAGGAACAGTATATCGAACCCATCGGGTCTAACGCCGTTCGGCATCCGGTCTAGCGCTAACCATTTAGGTCTGGAGCGATTTCCCTTTCAGTGGTCTACAAAGCGATGATTACAAGATGATGACAATGATTTTTGACTAAGGGACGTTCACGAGTTCTTCAAGAATTACCTGCTGCTCACTCGCTGTTAGCCGAAGTTAGGGTGAATAATGGAATAGGATTGGAGGATTAGGATCATGGGGTTAGGCTACCTTGAAAGCTCCAATTGCTAAGGAGGCACGAAATGCGAAGGTTGAGAAATCGGACTAGTGCAATTAGATACCCGACTTGTGGAAAGAATTTAGCGCCACAACACGGATATCATTCCTTTCAGCGATGATAGAAGGAATATTCGTGAGCATGGATAAAATCGACGCAGGTCTTGAAGCGGGGTGGATGTTGTTGGGGTGGCAGCACGGGGCCGGCGAGTAATCCGTAGAGAAGGCTGCAGGTAGCCTCAGCCTTCCCTCCCATCTCGTCGCGTTACGTCGTTATCGCATGGTTGCGATAGGCCCGAGAGATGAGTGGTTCGGATAGGTTCCAGAGATTCAAAAATGTAACAAGGTTATCCTTTGAAGCAGAGGCCTTTTCCAGAAAATTCATCCGTCCCAAGCAGCGTTTAAGGCGTGACGTCTCTTCAGGATATCTCCATACCTCTATAGTCTGTAAGATGGGGGTGCGGCCAATCAGAATGCCTCTTTTTCGACGCCGTTTTAAGCCAGTTTCTCAGCACGTGACGCCAAACGTATGCTGCTTTTACCCAAACACCACTCTATCCTTACAGACAACCCTACCTTTCTCACAACATATCTCGCCGACCGTGAACGTCGCTATGTCCTACGAATTACTTATGCTTAGCCTCGTTGGTGGTAGCTCTCTGCTCTTCAAAATGCATAAATCCAACACCCTGCGCTCCTTTCGAGTGTTTCTCTTCTCTGGCCGACCTTCACTTCCCTCAAGCGACACTGTCTCTACTCTTTCCGCATGCCTTGTTCGCACTGCTTCATTTCAATCTCTCCGTACTAGCCAATACATATGTTTGCCGTCTCTGCTTCCTCCTGCTATACGGATAACATGTTTTCCCGATGGGCTCGCTTCTGGAAGTCCTCCGGACGCACCAAGGAGAGCCGACGCGACCGGAAGAAGATAGGCGAGGAGCTCACCCCAGATGAATACCGCGCGAGAGATACCGTCAGATTGGCTCGATTCCAGGTCACAGGCAAGAAATATGCCGATGCCACAATTATTGCCATCAATCGTGTTCAGCGCTTCTGGGATCGGTGAGTCTCATGCATATCGGATCCATGGTGGAAGCTGCTGACATCTCTTGTGAAGCCACTGTACGTTTATGGGTGTCGACGCCCACTCTCATCTTTCCGCATGTGTGGACGAGAACTTCCGAGTCTATGCTGATTGGAGATTGAAAAATTTCAACATCACCAAACAGAGTACGATCTGGGTTGAGTGGAAATTCCTTCGACTGCTCTTTAAGAGGGAGACAGGTCGAAAAGTGGATGAATTGGTGGGCGAACTAATCAGCGAGGTAGAGCCCCGGCCCAAAACATCGGTCTCCTCTTTTCTAATTATCACTATCAGTTCATCCTGGGTCCTCTGACTGATGAGTACGATTTGGACCTGTCGATCGATTACAAACCGGTAGTGAGTGTGGAAGACCTTGTGGCCATCCTCCACTATCACTGGTGTCTAGATACCGCATGTGTTACCCATGAACGATATACCGTGCAGAATCCACTGCTCATGTTGTTTATCGCCTACACCTCAACGCGCCCCGGAGCACTCATCGAGAGTGGTTGTCTCCGTGGTTCCAACGATGCCCTCTGCTATAAGGATATTGTGCTGCGTGTGATCCCTAACCCAGATCAACCGGACCGGCATGTACTTGTGATGGAAGTATCTCTTCTGTTCATGAAGGGGAAGCGGAACAAGTCACAACCGTGAGCTCCACCCGTCTGGCATTTTATCTTCAGGAAACTGACTTGTACAGGACAACCTATATTTTCCACGAACGAGATGACAACCTCGCGCTTTGTCCTGTCTCCCACTTCCTTGCCCTGGCACTGGCTGATGATGCATTCGACGCAAGAGGCATCAACTCAATTGAAGATGTGCTCCGCATCCGGGTTATGGCGCCCCGTAACAGCCTGCATCTGAAATGGAAACCCCACATGCTCAATGTCCCCGTATTCCGTCGAGCCGTTCACACCGCAGAGGGGATTCGGATCTCTCCAGACAAAGCTCTGCCCTATGACACATTCAACCAGTATCTCCAACGCCTGGGACGCAATGCGGGGTTCGAGCACAAGCTGACGCCGTATTGTATCAGGCGAGGAACCGCCAACGCGGTTGATAGTGAGTATTATTATCGGCATCTCCACACTTTCATCAACGGCGTTCTGATGTTTCCACGCCCAGCTGTTGCAACCACCAGTGAGCGTAACCAGGTCATGGGCCATTCCCGAGCGGATATCTTCGAACGCTACTATATATCGGTGAAAGTCAAGCGGGATGTACAGTCCGCCTACCTTGGCTGCCCTGCCCGAGAGTCCATCATCCAGGCTGTTGGAAGGTTCAGCCTCACGCGTGATCCTCGTGCTCCGAAGGAGCTTAGCAATGAGCAGAAGGATGCAATCGAGCGGGATCCTCAGCTCATCAAGCTGTGTGACCGGCAGCGTTCATTGCACAAGCTTATCGAGAGAAAGCACGGTTCAGTCCCAAAAGCCAAGGGCACATCGCTGCATCGCCAATACACAGAGCTTGGGGATACCATCAGGGCCGAGAAACAGGCTCTCCACCGCGAGGCGTTTGATGACATGAGACAGGAGTTCTTCGCAACGATCGACACCATCGAGATCGAGAGGCAACTTTTAGGATTGTCTATTAGCCAGGAACTCAAGATGGCCGATGAGGACAAGGTCCAATTTGTATTCGAGGAACGAGCGCGGCTCGCTCGTAATCTCTTCCGCTCGTCGGACTGTCGAATCGAAGATTAGCACGAGCTTTATGCTCGCCGAGTGCAAACCATCTAGGATTGGGTTTCACTCTGCAGCTTACGCGAGGGGCCGCGCAAGAGGAGAGTCTCATCTACTGACTCTGGAATTGATATTGCGCTCGACGGCATCATTGACGCGGACACCTTTCCCATCTCATGTCCGGGTACTCAGTGTCTGTTCTGTCTCGGAGACAGCCAGCTGCCACACTCCGCGCGGATGTACTCCTTTTCACGACCCGATCACCTTCGAAGACATGTCCAAGATTGTCACCTCCGCTACCTTGACCCCGATGCTCTGCTCTGGTGTCCTCACCCGTCGTGCCCAGATGTGCTGGATGGCGTTAAAGATTTCCAGGGGCACGCGCTTCTGGTCCACAATGTATATGTTTAAATGCTCCTTGTCATTAACCCATGCACCTGGGGATCGTACTACTATGATGATAAGGTTTTTGGTGGTGGAGTCTATTACGTCATTCGGGGTACCTTCTCTTCCATCGGAGTATTGTACTTAACGAAACACTACATAAAATCTTTGGATAGGGACTGGACGTTCGTATTTCAGACCTGATAGATAGGAAACTCCATTTCCGAGTGCTCCCTTCAGGGGTATGGAATTCCCCGACCCGCTTATCAATGTCTAACTTGGGCCCCTAATACCAACCAACTTGGTTCCTCTTCACATTTTTGTTTATCATTGTTTTCAAAAGATCATATGCGTATCCCGGAACCTCTTTGAAAAGGTTATCTTGTAAAGCAGCAGGCGCTGAGTTGTTTTCCTGTCTCAAATCAGACAAATGATCTATCGTCATTTCGACAATTAGATCCCGCAGACCCCGTTCATGTTCAGGCGTTGTGTTATATGTCTCGATGACCGCCTTTCGGAAAGCATCCCCATCTAGACGCTGAGACAGCTCCTTCTTGACATTCATCTTTGAAAGGGATTTGAGGCCGTGGATGAGCAGGCGGTCTGCGAGCGAATACATCAGTATATGAAAGGAAACAGGATCATAATATTGCGTCGAAGCCACCGAAGAAGGCTTATCGCTGGTCTTAAATGTAAGTGGTGTATTTTCATCGTTAGGCGTCTCAACTTCCGAGCTCCGAACGCCATCAATTTGGTAGTCTAACAAATAGAGGTATTCCACCGTCTTCTTAACCAGTAGTGGGTCTTCGTCCAGTGCGATTTCCCCGGAAGCGGCCTCCTGAAATCATATGAGCCGAGCGTCAAGTTCCATGCAGAAGTTAAGGAATTAGAGTACCCGAAATTTTCCATCACAAGCTTTAGCAAAGAAGTCGGATCGGGGACAGACGATGGATTTATGAACGAGGAAGGAGTGCGAATGACAGATGATTGTCAGATCGCTATACTTGGGTTCTTTCAGGAGGCTGCCAAAGAGTCCCGGTTACATATATCCAATACAAAAAAAAACCCTGTGTGGAGGGTAATGCACCTTGCCAAAGAATCCACAAGCTCCTGACGGGGATCAGGCTCCACTGTTGGGGAGTTGATCGTCCTCAAAATTCTCTTGGGCATCCTGACTGAATACCGCCGTTTGGTGGAAGATCTGAATTGCTTAATGTTTCGTGGGGGTTGCTCATATATACTTCATCCCCCCAAAATTTATAGTAATTATTCTTAATGACGTCAACGACTCTTTACCATCCCTGGTAGCAGCAGAAGCACGTGATGCCATTGGGGATAAACCAGGAAGTCTCCATCTTCGTTCACCAAAAGGACGACCATTCGAATCCGCCCTTTATGAAAGATTGTCATGCCCCAGCTTCAGCACCGGAAACGGCAAACCAGACTTCCTTATTCAGATACCCCATTGAGCCGGGACAAGAAGCAGCAAAATCCTCAAAATGGCTGTGGCAACTTTAACAGACTCGATGAGAAACACTCACTTGAGTGACAGCTTAGGAGAGCCGGAATGCTTATTATTCAACCCTCAAGGAGATACCTCATGGCTGCAAGAGAGACTCGACAAGATTCCCCGCTTTCTCTTTCGCGTCGCATCGCCTCGTTCTGATGGGGAAACCAATGAGACATGGGTGCGTTCAGAATCTGCGAGTAGGGACAAGGTACGGTGTCAAGAAGACACCTTCTCCGCTTTGAACTCCGAACGGCGGAGGGTTATTGCTCGTGCACTGAACGAACATCTTCGGTGGTGGCCAAAGTATAACTCGAATGACAATTTCGTATCGTGGACAAGCTCGTTACTTTTTGCACTGCAGTATGTCTTCTATCGGCACTTGAGTGCCAGTGATGGATCAAGCCTGGAGGAAATCAAGTTGTATGTTCTAGACACGACACGGTTCCCTCGAGGAACATTCATTCGTGATTTAGATCTTATTGGTGCCTTCCGTAAATTCGATGACCATCCTTTTTGGAAAAACCTGGATAATTTGTGGCGTCTGCGAGTTGATCACGGCTATTATTTTGGGGAATACCTCTCTCAAGGGTCACTGAAGATTGTGGATAAGTGCCAAATGATCACCGCGCAAGCGCTCACCGATGAAAATAAGCTGTACATTTTGCAGCCTCTATTTAAGGAAAGGTGCAAACCCCCGCAGAAGAATGAAAGACCGGACTGGACCAAGGAGGTGCGTCGTTTTCGCAGTATCATCTGGCCAAATGCACGTTCACCACAAACTCCATCGGAAGAAATGCACGATAAGATGAAGGCAGTTCACGGAATTGCAAATATGTTCGACCCTGGATGGAAGCTCCCCTTAGCAGTCTATTTTGCGGCTCTAATTGAGCCAGAGACAGAAGAACAACAGAGAACAAATGTCGACACGGTGTTCTCTGCGTCCTTTAGGTCCAATATCTTTTCCGGTTCGTCTAGTTCCTCTTCATCATTGCAACCGATATTTAACCGATTTCCAAATCGTCCAGAAGAAGAAAGGAAGGCCTATGCGCCTTTGGACGTCAAAGTCATTGCTCCAGATACCATGCCCGAACTGATACGAGTCCAAGATATTTTTCGCGAGATCTACAAGGATTCCCGACTTAGAACGGCATTCGGTCAGTTTTTACTGTGATTGTCTCCTCGCATTCCTTATTCTAACCGCAAGGCATAATAGACCTTGTCGCAGAAGCCGAGAGCAGTATTCGCAGTTTACATATCAGAAACGTTTGTGGAGACCAAGAAGACACCCTTGTGGCTGCTGATTCAAGGGCAGGCCAGAAACTACTGTCACAGCTTGACACAATAAAATATCTGTGCGAACTTGTGTCACGGGAAATTTTGCCTTCAATCGCAAATGAGGATTAGGTTAAATGATATTCACTCTACTACTGGGATGGTCACTAAGGTTGATTGGACTGTATCTTCAATACTGCGGGTGTTATTGCAATTATGCCAACATTACTAAAGCTTTGTTCTATGATTTCCAGCCTACTTTTAAAGTTGCAGCCCTACTCACAATAATTGGAAAAAGCGCTAGAGACTTAACTATATTCAACACCAAAGATGTCGCCTATCGATCAAGATAAAAATAGAGAGCAAGAAACAGAACAATCAAAACAAAGCCAACATGAATCAGAGCCTGTCTAAGTATTAGGAAGTGCAAGTAATCCTTCCTGGACGTCGCCTGGTGAAGACGTCCTTGTGATACTGTACCTACCGCCGCTGGCTGAAGAGAGAAGTGCCAATCTATTGAGCCCAGCGACGACCCTACGATGGGAGGTAACAGACTGATTGTGTTACGATACCGGCGATGCACATATCTCAATTGGAGTATATTACAAGCACAGGAGTGCGAATTGCATCCGGAACGGAGTAACTTCATTATTAAAAAATCAAATAAAATTTTCTTGCTTATTTGCAGCCTGACAAGATCCGCGTGAACCCGGGGTCCATCCACGGTCCTCGAGAGCCGTAGTGGAAAAGTGAAATTCGAAATTCAAAACTCGAGAAAGACGAGGTCTAAAGCATGTAGAAATGTGCCGTCCACCTTTCTGTACTATGACTGCAACCCCCGGATTTTAGGACTTCTTCTTCTTCTTCTTCTTCTTCTTTGGCTTATCCGGCACTTTCGCCACCGCCTGCTGAACGTCCTTATACTGCACACCATCTACAGAACCAGTTGGGCACGCCCACGTTTCGAATTGGGGACTTGCTGAGTCAGTTTCAATCTCGTCATCCTGCATAATCTCAGTAATTTTGTTCCTCGCCAGCGTCCGCCTGCATACCTCATCAACATCCGCAATGGACGAGTCATCCTCTTCTGTCTCCAAATATTCGACCCCGTCAACCGGCCACTGATGGTGTTGTAAGGTGTCTGAAATGATCAGCCTCAGCCTGAGACGATGAGGAGTGCGGAACATACCCATTGAGCTTTGACCGACGAACCGCTTGCACACCTCAGCTCCCGCTTCCAGGATTGTGAGTTTTCGAGACACCCTCTCTCGCCGATCCTGGGATTGGATAGACTCAGCTGCGATCCTCCCGATCTGGGAGGCATCCATCTGAATGATTCGCGACGGTGAAAGTATGTTCTCGAGTTTGCTGGCGAGCTTGCTCTCCACGCACTGCACCGCAACATTATCGATGAAAGTTTTCATCGCGACCTACGGTAGGATATGGATAAGTGTCGGTCGTGCTGATGGGTTGGGGGGACCAATCTCACCTTGTAGTACGCTTCCATGCAATCGAGAACCTCCGAGCAGGCGTAACGGTCCATGTCTGCCTCGTTACGCGTCGCTAACGCCCCGACCAGGGTTGACAATTTCAACTTCTTTACGGGAAGGTCCTCGAGAGTGACGGCGTCCGTCAAGCCGAAGACGCGTACTATCTTCTTACGCACCTCGGACTGGAGCCTCCTCTCTCTGACGTTCTGGATCGTTTCTGTGAAGTAGTGGTTGTAGGTGATGGGATGGCCAGTCTGGAAAGGTGTGATGATCTTCTTCAACTTGCGATTCAAACCTTGCAGAAGCACGTCCATCGCGGGATGGATGACCTCGCGACGGAGAGCCTCCGCCGTGTCTACGTCCGCCAGTTCGCCAACCAGGAGGTCCAGAAATGCAACACCACTCTTCCATACTAACTCCATGTGCTTCCGAGCCAATCTCTCCCACGGGGTAGATTGTTCGTAGAACAGCTCGCCGACGATGAGGGGGTTGAACATCCCAGGGAGCTCCCTCCCTCGGCTGCGCTTGAGCAGCTCGCGGATCTCGTTAAGATATTCCGTTCTCGTGACCGTCCCGTCTTCTTCTTCGGCATCTGCAGCGGCGTCGTCGATGATCCTGCGGTGATGGCCGGCTCTTCGCATTGTCTCCGCGAACTCGAGGTTGAGATTCTGGATCACCGCACGAAATCGCATGCAGTAGCCGTCAGCGGCCCGGGCGTCGCCAAAGATTCCGTCCCCGTAGGAGCCGTCCTCTGCTGCCTTGACCGTGGATTGGAAGGACTGGCTGATACGGAGAAGGTAGAGCCGCTGCTCGTCCGCAGTGCCGCGGCTTTCGCCGAGACGCGAGAGTTCGACACGGCAGTGCTCTATGCTGGACTCGATCTCTGCCGCCAGATGGGGCAGCTCGTTTCCGATCTGGTCCAGAAGCGCTTGACTGAGCCGCTGCCGTAGAGCGACGATTCCCACGGCCCCCTGAGGGAGGTCGTTCCACACCCCGGAGGAGAGGAATTGAACCTCCGCAAGGTCGCGGGTTTCTGCGCTGCAGTGGCGTGATTCATAATCTCTGTTCTTCAGAACATGCCATCCGAGACGGAAGTAGACGTCCTCGTTTCTCGCGAGGGCAACAAAAGCGGCCTCGCTCTCGG
>NW_001813978.1:1652944-1661005 GCF_000149585.1 Histoplasma mississippiense
AGACCGCACTAGTCGCTGGACAAGGTCGATGTCCTGCTGCTTTCCTGGATCTTGTTCTCTGAGTGGATCAAGCCCGGGAAGGTCGACGATCGTCAGGTGAGGTCGATTCGGCCCCGAGATCTCGATCCGAAGGACATCGTTGGAAAAGGGCGTTATTCGCCGCTGAAAAGTCCCATTGCATCTTTGGCTCCGTCGATCAGAATGGGCACATCATCTAGAGCGGTTAGTGACTCCCGGAATTGAGCTAGCTGCTCGCATTCGGCTTCGGGGCGATCTTGGCTAGGCACAATGGACACTGAAACACCCTCCGTTGCTGTCCTTCGCAGTATCACCTCGGTAGCAAACCGCGTACACAGGTTGTCTTTTGTCGGAAATGGGATTCCTGAGATAGCGTCCAGCACAGAACTCTTCCCAGATGACTGGTCCCCGCAGACGATCAGCTGTGGCAGCGAAACATAGTGGCTGATTCCCTGTGATCGAAGCTTGTCAATTGCGTCAACCAGGTCGAGCTCGTCACTGGATTGGAGATTCCGCATTTGAACCTGCGCCGAACCGTCGGCCATTGCCTTGGAAGCGAAATCAGTATCTGGGGGTTCGACGTGTCAATATCAAACTGTCTTGTCCGCCACCTAATAAGATAGGAAGAGAGATCTCGTTCCATGCGGCGGTGAGTACCTATATTTATAACTCGCTGTATGAAAGTCTATCTTCCATGGCCTCGTTTTTGTGGCCATTGGTCATGTCATGGAGACAAAACTCCTCGCTTAGAAACAAGGATAGTACACAGATTCTAAAAGAATGTGATAGATCGAATTTGCGCGCGGCCTAATAAACCCGTCAAACCAATAGGGGTCAACGCAGATCTCCTTGGGCTGATGGTGAACCTTGGTAGGATCACACTTTGTAGCCACGTCGCCGCTCGGATGCATAATGTGTCTTGGAACGGAAGCGGGGGTTTCCTACAAACGGCAGGTTTGCAAATGATCATCGTCAGAACCAGAGCCAGGCTGACCCGAGAAAGACAACGGATTGAAGACGAATCAGTTGGTGTGACCACGCCCTTTCCCTTGTGTTGGAAACTTTCCGCTGTTATCTAGCGCCGCCTTGGTGCATCTTGAGGAAAGCCTCTGTGAATATCGTAGGCTCTTTGCTGGGCTCAAAGGCTGCAATGCCAATATCTGCGCGCTAAGCCAAAAGAGGGATGGTGCACCCGGTGCTTATGTGAGCTGGCACAGTTGCTGTTGAGAAACAAGTGATAGTAGCGTGTTCAGATTCTTGTTATTTTTGTTTTCTAGAAGGGGGAATGCCTAATATATATACAGATACATGTTTCAGTATGTGTTTCAGATCTCTTACACACCACCGTGATACTCAACAGTTGCGCTGACACCAGTTCCGCTGACACAGGTCAAACTGACCTATGCCGACTGTTACATATATACATAGTTTCTAGGTCAATAATACTCAGCGACGACTCTTTTTTGCTACCTGTTCCGCAGGCTTAAACCTGTTAAAAACGAACTCAAGCTGCCCGCCTCCAGTTGCTTGCTTCATTGGAACCAAGAGGACTGTGTTTGTTCCATCTTCTCTCGCCACCCGAAAACAATCGGAAGGTCTGATGTCCCGGCTGTCTTTGTCGCACGGGGTGAATCCGACCCCTTTTCGCCGGTATTTCATCACCAGCCGCTCAACCGCGGAACAACGTTCGTCCTGATCGATTTCGGCAGGGTCCACTAATACTATGTCCGCCTCCTTCCAATTCCCCCGTTCGAGAACTTTAAAAACGATTCTGATCCTCTCCTGACCTGACGCAACCTGTAAGGATGCTTCGGGACTTGGTTCGCCAGAGTGTTCATCTTTTTCGGGTCCTTGTCCGAGTAATCTTCTCAGATCAAGCTGGGTGACTCGTTTGGAATTTTCTGTCTGCGCAGATACACCCTGCTCTGTTTGTTTATCTTGTGCTGCTTGTGCTGCTTGTGCTGCTTGCGTAACTTGCTCTCTATCTACTTCATCTGGGTAGTCTTCTGTTTCAAAGAGTTCTTCTTGGTTTCGTAGTTGCTCCATGTGTTTAGCCTGTTCCTGTTCTGCTCTCTCTTCCATCTCTCTGCTAATTCTTTCTTGCTCTGCTAGCTTCTCTGCCTCTCTTTCGGCTTCTCTTTCGGCTTCTCTTTGCAACCGCGCTTGCTTCGCAGCTAGCTCCGCGGCAGCTCTCTCTTCGGCCTCTCTCCGCAGTCGTTCTTGCTCAGCAGCCAGCTCAGCTTCTCTTTGTAGTCGCTCTTGTTCAGCAGCAAACTCGGCGGCAACCTTCTCCTCTGCTTCTCTTTGCAATCGTTCTTGTTCAGCGGCTTGCTCGGCGGCGGCTATCTCTTCTGATTCTCTACATAATCTTTCTTGCTCCGCTCTCTCCGCAGCTGCTTGTTCTTCGGCTTCTCTCTGTAGTCGTTGTTGCTCTGCTAGCTCCGCAGCCGCTCTTTTTTCTGCTTCTCTCTGCTGGCGTCTTTGCTCGCGGCGTTCTCTTTTTTGCTCTCTTCTGTGACGAGCCTCCTCCTGGCGTACTTGTTCTCGGCGCTCCTGCTCTCGACTTACTCGCTCACCTAGTCTGGCCTCTTCCATCAGGGTATCCTCCGGCACGAACAACGGTTCATCGGCAGGTGGTCCGGAGTGAAGCTCATTGGAGCTATGAGGAGAAGGCTTGCCGAAAAATGCAAAATACACACAGCGTCGGACAAACAGGGTGGTGATTCTCTCGCCCACTTGCACCCCGTCGGTGTGAAGATGGTCCATGAACAGAAACGGACTATCCTGTCTGTGGACTTTGGTGGTGGGAAACCCGCACCGGGCTTTGGGCTTGACCGAACTGTCGACGATGAGCTCGCACGACGGTTCTGGCTCGCAGGGCTCAGCCGTCGAGAAACATCCGACGATCCGATCGACCAGATTGTCGAACATGCTCGGATCGTATCGGTAGCAACCGGGCTTTCGAGCTTTCAACAGAGCACCACGTGCGATCAGTCGATCCGGATGCTCTTCGATAAGGTTTGATATCTGTGGGGATTCGAACCCCAGCTTGCGCGCAAGAACTGCCATCTGATATAGCACGGTCTCGTCCGCCTTCTCGCTTGCGGCCTTGGCCAGTCGGTCATCGCCGTTTTGGCTCTCCTTCGCCGCTTCAAGATGGTGCCGCATCGCGTACATCCAGATCTGCCGGTATCCGAGATCGAGTTGTCTCTCGGTGTTTCCGGGCGTCCTTCTGAATCCGTCATCTGATGTCTGGATCAAGCATTGTCCCTCGCTCTGGTTCCTGTTCGTGAAGATATGTTTCATCGCCTGCCGGACGGTAGGCGCTTTATCGGAGAGCTTGACGAGGCGCCTCACGCAGTGGGCACAGGATTCCAGATACTTGAAATCCTCGAAGAAGGTGAAGAGCGACGGGATCAGACCATCGAATGCTCGCAGTCTCCCCCAGATGGCAGAACGTTCCGGCTCGCTGAAGGCAGAGAATACCTGGCCGCTCAGCACGAGGCCCTGAACTTTCCTTGACTCGGCACTGGAAGCACCGGGAGCCATCAGCTGCAGGGTTTCCACCGTATGCTGGTCGATCTTCGCCAACCGCCGCCGAGTCTCCGCGGCGCGCTGGGCGGCATCCGCAATGTCCGATGGATCGGGCGTGACAAAGGAGGTCCAGGACTCCTTCACGTGCGTCAGATAGTTGATTATTTCCTGCTCACACGTTAGAGCAAGCCAGTAACCTCGTAGCTGTAGGGACCCACTTCATCACATTTGAGACCGGTCACTTTGCCCAGCATACTGATCCTCATCCCACCCCGGCACCCAGGAATCGGCAGTAGCACAGCGTTGAACGCGGCGCGGAGCTCGACATGGTTGGATAGCTGTCGGAGCCGGTCGCCTTTGCTGCTTGACGACAACCGCGCCCACCATCTCTTTTCAGATCGAGCATTTCCTTCCTCCTGATATTGTCGAATCTTACAGTAGATCTCGCCGTCGCTGGGCTCATTTTCATTACAATATTCTTCTTCAAGCGTAGTTCGCAGCTGCTCCCCAATATCTGTACAGAGTGATCAGTTTCAACCTAGCAAACCTACAGCGCAGCGAGACATCTTACCATCTAGGTATAAATCGACCGTCCACCAGCGATCGGTGGGCGGTAGAACCTTACGGCCAACTTTGATTCGGTGTCGCCCATGCAGGCACTTGACATTCTCGTCGGGAAAACATAGGTGCTGGTAGAGTTCGGCACTATTAGTCAGCAGGGAGCCCGCAGTGGCACCTGCCCTTTGTAAAGACGCCTCCAGGTTTCGACGGGAAACGGTGCAGACAACATGGTTCCGGTCATCCAGGCGAAGACAACCTTCCTTTAGGAAGATTCCACGCAGCCGTTTCAGCTTCTTTGTGTCACTGTCGAGCGGAACTTGAATTTGATTCAGGTTGATTTTGGCTGTGCCTTGGTATTTGAGGCGGCGCTCAGCCGCCAGCCGTATTTCTGCTTGAGTGAGTAAGGCCATGGTGAGACCCGTTATTCATATTTGGAAGGAGATGATCTGCCTTTTCCTTCCACGTGGACGGCGGGGAGCATTTTATATGCCTCTGATGGCCTCAAAATGGAGCGCCACGCCTCGCTTCCCAAAAACGTGGCCCTACTCCATTTCGCCGGGGAGCCAGAAACGGCTCGCGGCGCCTATTTATACCTCGCGGCTTGTCCCACTGACCTGAGAGACTACCTTTGCACATCATTTACAGTACAGTATCAGACATGTCAGCACCGGCCGATAAACGCTACACCCAATTCAATCTGGGACCTTTGGGAGGTGACAGGCTCTCCTCTCAAAGTCCGGCTCCGACCCAACCACCAAACAAAAGAAAGGGCTCTCCTTTCCAGGAGCCCCCTCGGAAACTTCTGAAAGGCAAGCCAAGAGGTCTCTCCCTTCCCGTCATCGTGAGCTCGGGTGATCGGGCGCAGCAGGCGCTTGTGGTCCGGAACGAATCTCCGTGGGACACGTTCAGCAGGGTCTATGAGTGCGAACTGGCAGGACCGGTGGCCGTGGTGGAACGCATCGTCCGCCCCTCCACCGTCCTCGCCGTTAGGGAGTTTTCCAAAGAAGCGATCGACGAGACGTTGGACAGATTCAAATGTATCCGACATGACAACATCATTCTCGCCCAGGAATGCTTTCTGACCGCAGATCTTCTCTATGTCGTCTTCGAACATCAGCCGGTTTCTCTGGACCACCTGGTCGCTTGTAGAAAATGGCCCAACGAGATCCAGTTAGCTTCCGTCGTGGCACAGGTAAGTCTCCATTACGATAACCTTTGTGGCGCGTCTAATGCATGGTAGGTTCTTAACGGCCTGTCCCATCTAGCGGCAAACGGCCTCGAACACAGATCTCTAAGCTGTTCCGGCGTCCTGGTGGGCTGCGATGGGTCAGTGAAGATCGGTAAGCCAGATCGTCGTTGATGGATGTTGGACTCTTGCTGATGACATGCTGCAGCGAGGCTAGAGAGCTGTCAACCGCGCCCACCGAATCTACCACGGGAGCGAGAGATCAAGGCGTTGGGAGTTGTGGTGATGGAGCTGATGGACAAAGACGCCAAAGAGGAGGGGGCCATCGGGGTGAGCGACCTTCAGCGTTGGCCGACGGGCTCCGATGCGGTTGGGTTTCTGTCGGCGACCACTTCTACGGATTGGCTCGATGAGTTGATGAAGGTAAGTTTCCGTCGTCAGTGTGCAACCATCTGCGGTCTTCTCACTCGCTCTAGCATCCGCTCTTGACAAGGCGACGGTGGAGTAAGGGTTACCTCGTCGGGCTGGTCTCCTTCGCCCTGATCTCTGCGCGCACGTTCTACTCTCGCTTTGATTGACTGCAATTACAGTGCAGCTGCCCACCCAACCATTAACATAGCCTCTCGTTGAATCTATTCTGGTACAGGGCCCAAGCTGATTTTGCAAGGCACTGTATCCTGCATATCGCCAAGGCGAGGGGTCAGGGTATGAATTCACCAGCCCACTGTACCACCTATGTCTGTGTAATTATTGTTTTTTAAGCTCTTTGTTACAGAAACAGCTCGGCCTTTTTTTAATGTAGTACTCTATTTTAAACTGTCACTGTGGCCCGGCGTCTGCCCTGAACCCAATGAGTGTAAAAAGAAAATCGCGAAACATAAGCATGAGGCAGCATAGTGAGATACATAGAATTTTTCACTTGGTCACCCACATATGGGATACATCAATTGCCGCTCACTGGTCATTTTATAGAGTTGAAGACATGTCGCATGTTCAACTCGGTTCATTCTACTCTAAGTACTATTCTAAGCTAAGTCTTATCCGGTTCAAATATTGTGCCATCGGAGATTGCCACCAGTGCAGTTCCCCATGTCAATCCGGTTGAAATTCAAGCTCCGACATCCTGACGTTGTCATGCAGATAGCCTCTAACGATCTCTCGCAGATGATCCCGCAATTCGCCCGAAACAGAAACTAAGTCGATCAGCACTTCCACCATGATCCTGTGGTGGGAGATCCTTACCCATCACGAGCACGTCCCCTCGCTCTTCTTGAACGTCAGTTAGCCGCTTGATGCGTTCACCGGACACCTCGGTCTGCAGAATATCCTGCAAGTCTGCTGAGCCTCCGTAGACAAAAGCACGTTCGTGTCCCCCAAACGGCATTCGGTCGCCTGTGATCTGGCCGGATTCCACGTAGATTGAAATGGTCAGGATCTATCGCTGCGGTTAGCTTGGTCAAGAAGCGGCCAAGGAACACGACCAAATACATAGCCTTCATCCAGGACGTCATCCTGCAGCAACTCGTTGAGCCAGGGCTGTACGGCAATCGCAATATCTGTAACAAGTCAGCCTAAGCCGCCCATCGTAGGAGACGGTCACACGCACCCAGGGTACGCAGCTGCCACACGAAATGCACCCGACGTGTTCGAGAAGTACTCGTATTGTACCCATGGATCAACTGCTTGAGATATGGAATAACCGGAGCGATGCCAAACCCGCTGGCCACTATCAGGACCGTTTCGTATTGCCCTGCAGGTTCACTGGTACCATGCGGCCCGCTGACCAATGCGGGAAAGGACAAGGAAACCCCATTGTCCACCTCCGCATGTCGAAGCAAATCAGCCGTAAGGCCTTGACGAGGTTGTACGAAGAGATCCAAAGAGCTCTGCTCAACTGGAGACCAAGACATCACCGTAAACGGATGGCTCTGCGCCCACGACCACCAGCTCACGGACCTCATCCACAGATTGATGTACTGTCCAGGGCGAACCCTCAGCGGCCTGGAGAGGGCAACACGGATCCTGATGGGTCTGGAGCTGCAGTTATCAGGGCTGCTGCTGTCCCCTCTCCCAACGTAAGTGACCGATGCTCGAGGGCAGCCGCGGGACGTGAAGACGCCATTTCGGTAGAGGAAGAGCACAGACTGTAGGAAAAGAGTCAGCAGAGAGGTACCCAGTGAGATGTACAGATAGAGCCGAGTAACGACTCCGTGGGATGGCAGGTGGCGCCAGATGGCATAGACACAAAGGCACGCGGTAATTTGATGCAGCCGAAGAAAGATCTCATAGGCGGGCCGGCGGAAGAATGGCATGAAAAACAGTGATAGTATTCCAAGAGACATGACACCCTGCCAGCCGGTTAGGTCAATAAGCTTGTGCGCGGTGCAAGAACTTACGATGAGTGCGAAGAGGTTGCCAGCATCACGCAGAGGAAAAGGAGTCCCGCCTCTCATCAGGACAGCATGAGTGGCGGAGAGGACCATCACCATCCAACCTGCAGCGCGATGAGAACCTCGACATCTCCGTAATGATAGCCAAAGAAGATCAGCGACGAAGCTGAGGTGCAACCCAGCAAAGAGGAATATCATGTTGATCAGCGACAGTGTCCCCGCTCGACGACCAGCGACCAAAGCCGACGGGCTTGGAAAGCAAAGACAGAACACATTTATTGCATAATAGAGGAGATGGCAAAGAAAATCAAAGCGGGTCCAAGGACCAAAGAGTTGATGGCGGTCAAGCAGGTACGGGTAAGTGAGATGCTT
>NW_001813978.1:1661427-1682608 GCF_000149585.1 Histoplasma mississippiense
TGACAGTGGCCTCTTCTTCGAGATTACCACGGACTTCGGTCGCGCGACCATTTGAAGGGGCCACGGTTTTCACAGCGTGGCCCTGGCCATAAAACGTGTTGCCTGGCAAGTTTGAAGTTGCGGATAGTGACTATCCGCAAATCGTTTTATCACGTGACCACATTAACACCTTTCTCAGTTGGCGTTCTTCTCCATCAATACGACTTCGACAAGAGTTTAGTAAACATGGCTCTCTGTGGATCCAGGGTGGGCTCTGATTCTCTATGTTTGCAGGATGATGCAATGTTTGTAGAGCGCCTCTGCCTTCTGATCCAGTCACTCGTTTCTCGGCTACATCAGCGTGGAGATTGCCAGCCATTTCTTCTGGCTTCCCAACTGTGGCAACTGGCCAACGGAATAACGCATATTGCAGAGCAATATGCTCGCGACCACATTTCTTATTCTTTGTCAGACACTGACTATGCAGGTGAAGTTCGGATTTCCGACTGTTTCTCCACACCCTCGTCCGATGACATGACGTGTGTGCCGTCAGATGTAATGCCACCTCCATTCGTTCCCACGGTGGATTGCTATGAACTTGGAAATGCTGCTTCTCGCGACCCGCCAGCAGCCGTGAAGACCGTTGGTGACGAGTAAGTGTAGCGAGAATTATGGGGAATCCAGCTGATAGAGAGTACAGAGGTGCAGAGTGCGACGAGACACCAACAGCACAAAGCGGAAACACCAGTGATAGCGCTGCCACCCAAGACGACCATGCTCCCGAGCAGCTTGAAGACAAATACTCACCAGATGCACCACCTAGAGTGCCTAGCAGCAACTGTGTCCCAGTTGCACTGCATTCACGCCCAGATTCAGTGCTGACGAGCAAGATGGCGCACAATAGCACGGAAATGACTGCTTCCGGTGGCCTGTCGGCCCTTCCCAGCAAGCTGAAAAGAAACTCTGACTCCAAGGCCGATGGTAAGAGCTCACGGCCTAGAAAAAGGCGGCCCAAAGTTTCGGCCAAGGCAGACCAGCCTACCGAAATGCTTGAGCTCTGTACGGTACTCGCACCTATCCCACACAAGATCTTCGAGCCGGACGAGGTCTACCGCGTCTTGGTTCGGCGAATTGAAGCGAAGCATCATCAAAAAGTGCCATTGTTGGTCCGACTGTTTTTTGCGGTCGCGAGTCCCCTGGCCTTCAAGCAGCTAGCCGAGGCCTGCGAGGCTGCTCGCGAGCGCCATGACCTGATAGCGCCATGTTCTGCAGATGATGCAATGCTGATGAAAGCGCTAGATGCGTTAGATTCCGGGACCACGATCCGTGCGATTCTCCGTCGATTCTTCCTGGTCCAGCTGCTGGGTCGCCGACTTGAATGCGAGAAGGAGTATAAAGGTCGACGGTCGGCTAGGGTAGCGGCTCAGCAGAGCCTCGGGGGATCGACCAGAGCCGACTCCAGCGCCTTCCGGGATCTGCTAACGATGTTCTATCCCCACCTCAAAGTGCCAGACAGGAGAAATCCGTCGGCGGACGATAGTGAGTATCTTGAAAAGCACACGAGGCTGAAGAATCGGCTCAACTCTGCACGGAATTGGTACCTGCTACAGGAGAAGTTTAAATCGGGAATTCTTGCTCTTGTTCCATGTGGTGAATTGCGTATCGGGACCGACAAGTTCGTCGCCACAAAGGCCATACAGTACTATGATATTTAAGTTACTGACATTCACCAGGTTTGAAAAATTGCCAAGCGAGTTATTCACAATCTTTTTAGATGTTCTGTATGAATACAGGGGCGCCTTCCTCCAAGAGGTCGGTCATCTGATGTCCCAGAATATCGAGGATATCCTATACGGACACGACATTGGGGTCAAATATGAGTTTGAACATGTGGACAGGACATCTCTCCTGCAAGAGTCAATGGACTCACATCGCATCATTGGCTTTTGCCAACCAGTTAATTTGTCAGACTAAAGCAGATAATCGATTCTGACAGCGGACTAGATATCTGCAGCGTGCATTTATTATAGGAAGGCCAATGAGGTACCTATGTGAACGTTTAACTTGCTCGGAGGTAAGAAATAATTCGTTAAAGCCAATCTACCTCTAGAATTCAAGCTACTGCGTATCTATTTTTCAATATTCAAAAAGGATGTTGCTGCACCTACTTGTATAATGCTTAATAAGAGAAAACAGAGTAGGCAATCTGAACAAATGCAGAATTAAATATAAAATGCAAAAATGCAAAATGTAAAAAATGCAAATTGCTAAAATTGCAGGAGTTCAGATATGCAAAACATGCATGCATCAATGTGCCAAGAAATGGCCAAGTCCTACGGGACGCAGGTGACGCCAAGACTAGGCGCTGCTAAGCTTTAGTTAGCTGTCAAGAAGGGCATGCCGTCTTCTAGGTGGTATGACACCTACTGAGAACAGTCAGTATTCTGTTATCATCGGTCAAATTTAAAATATATTAAAATCCCTGAGAAACGGTCTATGACAGGAGAAGTCTCAGCATTAAAAAAGTAGCAGTAGTAGTCTGGCAGGGTTTTAGCAGACAGCTAAACTACCTATCCGCCGTGATAGATTACTAGTATATATAATTGAGCTAGTCGTCTACTAGTCCCCCATTCTGGTAGAATCTGTTTACCTTGGCAGCAAATGGACTGCGATGGAAACTTTTTTAGTTCGTTGTAAATTACAACCGAACTCCGGTTTACTAAGCCGATTATGGCTAACATAATCCATCACCGAGCAGATCTATATATATATTATATCACCGAGCGTAAAATGCAAGAGGTAGTTAAACATTGCTTATCACAGCTGTCTTCTAGCAGTCAGCTCTTTTAGATGTTCAGTCATTCTAGCAATATTTACTAGATGGACAGAGAAGGCCATGACAAAGGTGTTCTACGACAAGAGCAGTTCCATGACAAGAGCGGTTCCAAGACTAGAGCTGTTCCACCAAAAGAGTTGTTCCACCACAAGGGCTGTTCTACAACTAAAGCGGTTCCAAGACTAGAGCTGTTCCACGGCTAGAGCTGTTCCACCACAAGGGCTGTTCTACAACTAGAGCGGTTCCAAGACTAGAGCGGTTCCAAGACTAGAGCTGTTCCACCACAAGTGCTGTTCTACAACTAGAGCTGTTCTACGACTAGAGTTGTTCTACTACAAGGGCCGGTTCCACAGCTAGAGCTGTTCCACGACTAATGAATCTAAAACAATGGTTAGGCTACAAGCAGAGAATTTAGCAGAATGAAGATAGATATATAGGGCTACAGGGAAGCAGCATGAACTTTGAAATGTACCCTTAATGACTACGTAATTTTCATCAAGCTAGCTTACTTTATCTTCTTTTCTTACCCATCCCGGAAAGCATGGAGTTGTCATCTGATTCGGGCGAGATTTTTTTTAATAAAGTGTTTATATGTACAGTATTTTGAAAGGGTAAAAATACCGAAGTGCAGAAATCCAGAAGTGAAGATACAACAAAATTTAAAAGGGCAGAAATCTAGTTCCCCGATTATCAGCATTCGCGTGACAGCACTGCGCAAAAGAAAAGTGAGGTCCCAACCTCGGGGTGAAATGACGCCGACGTTCACGTGTCAACACAGCGCCAAAAGAACGACGACGTCCTAACCTCAGGTGTAGCTTCCACACAACTTTACTAGCAGTCACCATTTTGCTAGTAGTTCACATTACTACGTTGTGAGCCTGTTTTAAACCGGTGATACGGATGGATAACGAGTCGAAACCTGTGAGGGCCACGATTTTGGATCGCGAAACTGTGGCCTGCGATCCGAAATCATGGTCTGACATTGCAAGCGCGGCAACAAAACAACCAATCGCTCGAAATAATATTTCTACAGAAGTGCCCTTTTGAAAAGCTCCTTTTGGCTCAAGGGCAATGGGATGACATCGACACCACGAGGCCACGATTTCGAGAGATGTGGCCGTGGCTACGTTCTGCTCGTGGCCCAAGAAGGGATCCATTTTGGGCCTGCAGTCGTTTTTCCTGTGCGATCCATCTTCAGCACCCCGTCCGTTTTGTTCCTCTCTCTCAAGATGTATAAATGCCGTCGGCTTCGTTCGCGATCAGGCGCTGACGTGTACATCTCTACATTCTTTCTTTCCCCTAAGATTTCTATTTCTCCTTCATTACAAACTTTATTCTTGTTCTTGCAGTCGAGGATGGCCGTCCAGCGCTTCCGATTTGTAGAAGGTAAATCGGCCAGGGCATCTTACCGTCGGTTGAAGTTGGGGCGGCCGCAGCTTACCCCCGAGGACTACCACGCGAGGGATGCCGCGCGAGTGGCTCGGTTCCTGGTCACCGGCAAAAAGTATGCCGATGCCACAACCAAGGCTGTCGACCGTGTGCAGAGATTTTGGGATCGGTAAGCCCTGCTGCGATGCGTAGGAGATCAAGCTGATGTTGTTTTCCATAGCTTTTGTGCTTTCATGGGGGTTGACAGCAACTCCTATCTCACCGCATGCGCAGGAGAGAACTTTAGACGCTATGCCGACTGGAGATTGAGCCAGTTCAATGTCACAAAGCAGAGCACCATCTGGGTGGAGTGGAAATTCCTCCGACTGCTCTACAAGAGAGTCGCTGGAAAGAAGATGGATGAGATCGTTGGGGAGCAAGTCAGCGAGGTGAGTCCCACCTCCCCATCCCAGGCCTCTAGTTCCCGTATCTGACTTGCCTTTACCTTGCGTGTAGTTTATCCTGGGTCCGTTGACGGATGAATACAATCTGGACCTCTCGGTCGAATGCAAGCCCACCCTCAGTGTTGAGGATCTGCTGTCCGTCCTCCATTACCACTGGTGCTTGGACACGGCGGCGGTCCCGCACGAGCGGTATACAGTGCAGCTGCCGCTGCTGATGCTGATGACCGCTTACACATCCTCTCGTCCAGGTGCGCTCACCGAGAGCGGCTGCGTCCGGGGCTCCAACGACGCTCTGCGATACCGGGATGTGGTGCTCCGTGTCATCCCCAACCCGGAGGAACTGGAGCGTCACGTTCTGGTCATGGAGGTGACTCTGATGTTTATGAAGGGAAAGAGAAACAAATCCCAGCCGTACATCCCCTCCCCGTACTGCCGGCGTCACGCCTGGCTTGGCCGTATGGCTGTATTGACCTCTCCGCTTAGGACAACCTACATATTCCACGAGCGGGACGACAACCCGGCTCTGTGTCCGATCTCGCATTTTCTTTCGCTGGCGCTCGCGGATCGAGCCTTTGAGGCACAGGGTATCAACACTCCGGAGGATATCTTTCGTATCGAGGTTCCCCCTTACCGGAACAGCTTACAGCTGAGGTGGAGACCCGAGATGCTTGATATACCTATCTTTCGCCGCACCTACCACACCGCACACGGAGTGCGCATCTCGCCCGATCGTGCATTACCGTACGATGCGTTCAATCAGTACCTTCAGCGGCTGGGTCGCAACTCGGGACTCGAAGAGCCACTGACTCCTTACTGCATCAGGAGGGCCACGGCAAATGCGGTGGACGGTAAGCTGCTGGTTGAGCCTCCATATTCCCAGTCGGCGCGTGCTAACACTTGACACTTGAGGATAGATGTCGCAACGGCAGCAGAGCGGAACCAGGTGCTGGGCCATTCCCGGGCTGACATCTTTGAACGCTATTACCTCTCACAGAAGGTGAAACGCGATGTGCAGTCCGCGTATCTTGGATGTCCGGCGCGCGAGTCGGTCATCCGCGCTGTCGGAATGATGAGCTTGACGCGGGACCCGAGGGTCCCCAAGGAGCTGACTGACGAGCAGAAGGCCGCAATCGAACATGATCCCCATCTTGCTGAACTCAACCGCCAGAAGCAGGACCTGGTAAGTGATATAAGATACCAATACGGATCGGTCCCCAAGGCCCAGGGTACAGAACTCCACGCCCAGCATAGCAAGCTTGAAAAAACTATTCAGAGTGAGAGGCGATTCTTGAGGAAACTTGCGCGTGACAACATCCGGGAGGACTTTTTTGCCAAGATCGACACCATCGAGATCGAACGTCAGCTTCTTGGACTGTCGCTCACCGACGATCTCAAGGTGGAAGATTCCGTCGCTCAGTTTACCTGTGTCGAACGAGCCCGACTTGCACGCAGTCTCTTTCGATCTCTCGGTAGCTCCGCTGCGGAGGAGGATAAACCCCACCGTCATCGGATGCAGGTAATCCATGACTGGACCGCGCTCTGTGGCCTGCAAGGGATCCCTTACAAGCAGGGGGATCCACCTCGCGAACTCGTAGGGTTGAAAGAGGAGGCCAGCCCGATAGACGGTGATATGACCCCTATCGTCTGTCCGGCGACCCAGTGCCTCTTTTGCCTTGGGAACGAACAGCGGGCAACTAATTCAAGGCCGTATTCATTCTCGCGTCCAGATAAGCTTCGGAGGCATGTGTATGATTGCCATCTCCGCTTTCTTGCCTCAGATGCTTGTTTTCCATGTCCCCATCCGGCCTGCTCAGAGAATCTGTGGGGCATCACACATTTCAAAGACCATGCTGCTTTGATACACAAAATATACCTTTGAGCTGTGTGCAATGTTACCTGTAGGTTCCTGTAGTGGAGTAGCTGTGGCAGCCAAAAGACACCGCGAGGACGTTCGTCACTCTAGGTGAGGCGTAAGTTCTGTGTTAGTTGGATAGAACCGTCCATAATAGATAGATTATCTCAAATAGAAGGTCATTGCAGCAGGGATGATTTTTGTTCCATATTAGGTAACTTTACATAGACTAAAGATAGTCCTCCGGTATAACATTGGAGGTACGGAAAACGCAGTACGGATTATGCCTCTTTAAAATCCTTGAAAGACAATCCAACAATACATCTTGAAATCAAATAAGGTTGTAAAATGGGCGTGAAATGAAGAGATGACTAAAAGAATACGCATAAGAGGAGCATCTCCCGAGAAACAATCTAGTAACCCCTAATAAGACTACCCATAAAAGACGGAACAATCCGGCCCGGCGTGATTCGTAACAATTAGGTTGCGAAATACTCCTGGTCCTTATTCTAACTTTAACTTTTCCGTGAAAAGTCATATCGAAAACGGTCCATCCAAGAATCCATTCGGAAGTCATCCATAGCAAAAAGCTGACTCTCGCTGTCCTATTGTGAAGTGTCTCCAAGAGGGACATCTCCCTGCCGTTCTTCGTTACCCGCTCCCCGCTTCTATATCGACCGAAATCATGAACGCCTCTGAACAGCATACACGCGATGGCCATCCCAGCCGGTTGTCTGATACGTACGTTATACGAAAGTTCGCGAGCGCAGATGATGATGATGACGATAACACATGCTACATATGCTTTGAAGGTTGGAAAGCTGGTGATGAAATGGTCAGGCTTCGATGTTGTAACCACTGGCTGCACGACGATTGCCTGTCAGCGTCGACACTGGACGGCCTGTGCCCCACTTGCCGGATTGATCTCACTTCATTCAATGATGAGATAGTCCTCATAAATGCAGCTGATGCGGGTGATGTCCAGAAAGTGAAAGAGCAGTTGGAAAAGAACACCAATTGCTCAGCACAAAACTTTCTATGTAGGACCGCGTTGCATTCGGCAGCTCTACGCAATCACAAGGCTGTGGCGGAGATATTATTGGACTGTGGAGCGGACACATCCATCGTCGAATACAAAAAGCAGACTCCATTGCACATAGACTCTAGCAGCTTCTCTCTCGGGATTGCTATTCTTCTGGTGAAAAGAGGGGCCGATATAGGTGCTCGAGATGGCGGAGGAATGACGCCACTTCATCTGGCATATCAATGTGGCATGCCGGACACGATCCGATATCTACTTGAGAAGGGGGCCGATCCAAATGCCAAAGATGTTTATGGCTTTACTCCGGAGATGCTTCGTCCTGATGTTGTTGAATACTTGACCAATGTGCCAATCATTCAAGCATTCGAAAAGGCTATTGATGATATTAAAGCTACAGAAGCATAGTTCTACCGGGTTCGTTGGTTGATTCTTGACATCAAGGTGTTAGACCCTAAATATTTTGGTAGCACACTCTCTGTTCTAAGTATGCTTTAGGCCCTAGGCCAGTCGACGTCGAGAGCCTATTCTAGCGAGAACGGTGCGCGCTAGGGTGTCGTAAATGGGAAAGAAAGATTATATATATATATATGTATGTATATGGACCGATATGTAACGTGCGCAAGACATAAAGAATTCTCCAGAGTATATTTCCCCCTCCCCATCCTTCCTTGTTCCAGGGCAGCCAGTAGTCGTCGATCTGCGCTTCTACTGCTCATCCTGCACAGGAATGGACATGAGAAAGTCGAGCTGCTAGTGGCAAAGAAGGAAGTGGAAGTGAATTCAAAAGATAACTATGGATGGACACCGCTATACTGGGCAGCATGGAATGGGCATGAGAAAGTCATTGAGCAGCTGAATCCATGGCGATGACCACATACTTACGCACTATGCCGGACACAGTCTCTTTCTCTCGTCCCCAGGCACATTGTTCGGAATCTATTACCTTGATCCGATGGAGGTAGGAGTTCAGCCTGTCTGTACCTAACTGGCTCAAAATCAAGGCTTCTTTTCCCGTCAAGTTGCCGTAGATACGATTTATGCTCGGGTCCACGTCCCCTCATCACTAAGAAGCTTCCTGCGTGCAATCCTTGGAACTGTAGATTTCACCTTGAACGGTGCATCTGGCAATGTCTCTGGCATGTTCTTCCCATTGAGTGCCTTTGCCTTCTGGTCTGCTTTGTCTAGTATTGAGAACTATCTGGGAGAGTATGTAGGAGAATACAGTCACAAGAAAATAGTATTACTGTGTGTTTTATTTAACCAACAGAGAGGCTCCAGCCACTTTGAATTGCATAACTAAAAAGAGGTCGGCTAGGAAAGCAGTGTCTAGACAGGTAGGGACAGTAGTGATTCTTTCACCAAAGGGGAGTTTGTCTTAGGAGCAGGGAGGGTTTGTAAAAGAGCGACGGGGAAGGATTGGTGAGGAGAATGAGACCTCTGAAAGACGAAATGTCTGCCTGTCCCTCTTCATGAATTGTGAGGTCTGCAATGTTCGGGGGACCATGCTCTCCAAGACGCTTAATAAATCTCACAACCAGCAAACCAGGGGTGCTCCAACGCTTCGCGCGCTGTTGCCCGCTTTTGAGGATCCAAGTTCGTCATTCTCCGGATGAGATCCTTGAACTCGTCGTCGGTGACACTCGGCCACTCTGAGAATGGCTTGTAGGAATGATAATCTGCCACCCGATCATCCCAAAGAAATCCCAGAACCTGGCAGTTGACTTCCTCGTCACCAACGTGTGTCATGAGTCCATTCAATCCTTCTCGATCTCCAAAAAAAGAAACTTGACGTTGCAGGCGAATGACGTGAGGGAATGCACCCTGCGATTCGTGTTTCTGTAAATCCTCATCGGCTCCGAAGATGACTTGTCCGAGCATAGCATAGATGCACTGAGCAGGTTAGCTGGATAGAGCCTTCTCTCAAGGGGGCGGTAACCTACCACGGCTGCGAAGGAAAAGACGTCAGAAGGCTTGTTAAGCTCGCCCTTGAAGTGGCCCTCTGGACTGCGCCAGCTATCATTGCCAGCTAACATCCCTTTAATGCACCTCCCTTTAGGGAGATAAGCTGCATTTTCGAGATCGATGATCTGAACCTGCTCAACAATTGGCTCTGGACCAGTACCGCGGTAGTTGACCATGATATTGTCAGGTTTGATATCTGGAAGCAATTAGTTCTAGATTATGGAACTGAAGAGCGCTTACTTCACCTAAATGGACAATATCATGGCTGTGCAGCTCAGCAATCCCTCGCAAGCTGGCTTTTAGGATCTGCTTCCTGGCTTGCATGGATATTTGCTTTCTAACAAGACTCAGAAAGTCATCATTCATGTACCTGTACACGAATATTCGCTGATCCGGAATTGTGTCATGGGGTAGCCGTAGAAATGGACTTTCAGGAAGCCGCGGGCGTATGTCCTCATTAAAGCTTGAGAAAATGGCCTTGGGAATGTCCTTCAAGACGAATTTGCCTTGTCCGGATCTGGAGCATTGTCAGTTCAACAAGCTGCGCTACATGATGGGGCGGGTATGCTCGCACGTTGCCAACCAAACGCGACCGAGATGTGGTCTCTCCTGAATCAGTTGCTTGAAGAGATAGCGACGTCCAGCAGCACCGATCAATTCACTGGGTGGAGGTGCCATATTCGCCCCAAAATGTGTGAGAGGTTGAGATTTTTGACAAGAGATGTAGCGAAAATACTCGACCAACGTAGGTTTCGTCGCTGTCTGTTTTGGCCCGGATTATGCACTAGCCATTTAGGTAAACAACACGGAAGGAATGAATTAAAAACGAAAGATTAGACCCCGCGCGAGGGTAGGTGCTTGGAGGTTGGTTTCGGCACTTGCCAAGACTCCTTGCCATGCGGCCTGGTTATATCACGTGACTTGTAGGTAGATTGGACCAGCGTCCAGCAATACAGTCCTCAGACTTCCAACAGGCGATGGTGGGACACGTGCCATAGGGGTGAGTTGGATTACCTAACACGAAGGGGAGCTAGGCCATCATTTAGTTTCAAACCTCCGTTATAACTATGGAAAATCTCATCTCAACCTCGAGCTCTGTGTACAGTACAATCACGCGTAGCTAACGATCGTATTTTTTTTCATCTTATCTAGCTAGCTACCCCGAGACCATCCAATTCGTGCCAGCATCAATCATCACATACTTTCTTGCCGCCCTGGCTTCTTGTCCTTCCCTTGCCGACGAATAATCCAAGTTTCCCCAGCACCATCGCTGTCCTTCACTTATAGTAGTGCTTCGATGCAACGACTTTTTCATCCTTGTCGAGCTCGAATACGGTGAAATGCCTTGCGGGATCGCTTTGGCTCGGATGCTCCGCCTCCCTGGAAAATCTGTAAGAGAAGAGACTTTAACAGCTGTTGGACACAGGACTCACTTCATGGCCACTTTGACGGTCTCGGGCTTCAGAGTGTCTTTGTACTTTTCAGCAACCGTAGTGAACTCGTTTTGGATGGTCTGGGAAAGAAACGTGCGTTCCCAAGTGTCGGTCTTCGTGACGTATGCGACGGCGATTTGTTTTCCGGCAGAGGTAGTGATATTCTTGATGGCTTGGCAGGCTCTGTACATTGTGGCTAAGGCTTCCAGCGGATAGCTGTAAAGAGACGATTCAAGGCAAATGCGGTTGTGAAGGATTATTGAGTAAGGATAGTCAGTTAGATAGAGTTGCAGAAGTGAACATCGCATGGCTGGCAGACTAGGTCTATTTATGCTTAAAAAATGCGATAGGACTAAGCGCCGCAACGCTGGTCTGATGCAGAGGACGCACTCCTCCATTGTTACCTGGCACCCAATACTTTGCTCCGCCTCTTGCTCTGCCTCGCACCAAGTTATGCGCCGGCACGGTGAGGATATAATGCCAAGGAAGGGTTCATTGGCTCCAACCAACAGCCACTGAGATCCTGGTAAGGTACCAACACCAACAGGGTTATGTGATTCATCTCTTCAAATATTGTCTCCAATAATCAAGCTGCTAGTGGTGAAATGTGGTGAAATCGTATTGGTTGCTGTCTAGGCAACACTGGCACTGTGCCGCTGCTAGGCTTGAAGATGGGCAAATGGCACAGCATAGATCATAAGATGGAACCATGAGTCACAAGCACAGGAGGCCCGAACGCACTGACAAACATAGGCCGCAGTTCCTTCAGCATGGTCCACACATTTGCTGCGGTCAGAGGAGTTCGTGATAGCTCCTCGTGTTGCGCAGCCATAACGCTTGTTGGGCTAATAGTGGAGGATGAGTAGATTTGGTTGGCGAAGCTATTCCTGCGCATATGGAGTTGCCAAGGAAATAATTGGATGTGAGGCTTCTACTTCGAAGGTGACTCACTCTTAGGAGGCAGCGTCAAGGAATGAAGACCCCGCTAAAAGATTGTAGACAAATGTTGATCCCTCATGGGGAATACCTAGCGAGCTGGACTAGCAATGAAAACAGGCTATGTGGTGTTAGTATGTTTCAGCCTTATGGACTGAGAGGCTACTAATTGGTTCAACGATTGAGAGAGGTACGGGTGGTGACCTACAATTTAGCCATGGTAGCGCGTGTCAATGATGGGTTAGCCAAATCTTCGACAGGTTGTCCCAGAATTCTGGTGGTGGAAAACCGGTTAAATGATCGAGCTTCTGCCTTTTTGATTCGTCGAGAATATGTAGTTTGAGTAATAGAGAGGCAAAAAATAAGTGAATGGACGATGTTTCCGACATTGGGAATTCGGGAGTCGCGGCCTTTAAATCCCTCTGATGCCTCTGACGGAAGCACACAGAACCAAAACCAATGACCCGGCAGAATGGCCGACAGGAGAGGATGACTGGCGCATAGCGCCATTGGCAGCGTCGGACGAACTCGGAGCCCCTGAAAGGGTTTTGGGTTGTCACGCTTGGAGGTTATCCTATTCGTTTACGGCCTCGCGATGATGCACGAACAGGTTGCATATGCAGGCAGTGCTGCCATGAATTTCTCGAGGGGCGGTTATCCTGGCCGAATCAGAAGCTTTGTCGTCGGCCAAAAGAGGCAGGTGAGAATCCCCAGCAGCCTTGGGAATTAATGCTGCTGCTGCGCCGCATCGCATGTTTCCCTGTGTGTGATTAGAACCCTTGGGGGAAGCCACCAAACTCATAGAGCAAATGTGATAACGCATATCACTTGGATGATTAGGTGCCATCAAGGGAGCGCAGCGCGGGAGGTGGTAGCAGACTCAAAAACAAGGCAAAGGGCGATTCTGCGCACAAGCCCACACTGGGCCAAGCCTTTTGTCGGGACGCAGTATGCGCATCGTGATAGTGTTAGGGGCAAGTGAGGTGAAACGAGGATGAAGGATGTCAATTTTAGCTGGTCATCGGAGTGGCTGCGGTGGAGCAGCGGCGGCGGCAACGTTACGACAATTGATTGGAAGATCTCGGTCCCGTAGCCTCCGCGCTAATCCCTTACTGGTTAGCTAGCTGACCATTTGGAAACAAAGATTCGAGCACCACTCCTGCCTGAAGATCCCAGATCATTTTGCTCCAACCGCTCACGAGCATGGCATTTCGCTCCTTATAAATCAAACAATAAGTAAGCGGATATCACGCTCCCGTCAAACACCCAGCATTCGTACTAGAGGCAACATGGCTGGGCTGTTCCGCCTCGGGCAACTTCTTAAAGGGAAAAGAGGCTGCTACACCATAACCAAGGAGGTCCAGAGTTTTTTACTCAGGAAAGTGGACTTCATGGGCTGTATGGAAAATCCGAGAAATGATCACCACGCTAAACGGGCCAGTATGATGCTAAGCCAAATTTGATTTTTTTTACTAACTAGGGGAAGTGACGCCAAGACGTGGGGTTTACTGAGATCACGGCTTGGCGTGCTCCTGGCCCTGATAATACGGGCCGAAAGCTTTATTGACCCAAGTCACGTCTTGGCGTCCTTCTGGTCCGGACCGTGCTGGGCGGAAAAAGGTTGCTGCTGAAGATGCTAGAAAACATCGAAAGCGAGATAGATCAGTTACCGCTGGCTGCGGTGACTCGGTCGATGTCGAGAAGTGTGGTAAACGACGGGGAACAGCCGAATGTGGAGCCCCGAACCGAGGATGCAACGTGTATCAACTTTAATTCAACGACGCGCCAGTATGCGACCCAACCAAAAGCGCAGAAACCGACACGCAAGCGGAAGAAAACCGACTCCCTCACGGCCGTCCAGCTAAATGGCACCCCAAACATTGAATTCACAGGCAACAGCGATGGACGCCCGAACAAACTTGACGAAATTGCATGGCTTGTAACCGAGCTGAAAGGAATAATTGCACAACAAGGCCAGGTTGTGGAGACTCTCAAAACAAGCGTGTGAAGAGTTAAAAGCAGACCAGAAAGAGTTATCAGGCAAACTCGAGCTTAAAGATGAGATACTGCTTTGAGAACCCAGGTGACACATAACCGGATCACTCCAACAGCGGAACGAATGGCGAATCCTCAACCCCTCCACTGGCTCCAACGCCCGCGTCTACAAAAGTCGACAGGAAAGACCCCCCGCTCTGCGTCCGTATCAGTGCGGCACAGGCTTCCGACCCCATGGACTATGGAGGATCCCTCACAAGATATCTCCCCGTGGAAGAGGTCAAAGCGAGGGTCACAGACGCCCTACAAAAGAATACGCCAACCGAAGGAGTCGAGATCATCGGGGTAGGAACCACAAAAACAGGGTACATCATCCGCTTCCGGGATGAAGCCTCCGAAGACACTGCCAGCGTGAACGAGGGGTGGCTCCGGAACCTGGGAAACCAAACAAAGCTGGTTAGACCCAGATTTGGTGTGGTAGTACACCGGACACCCACACATGAAGTCGCACTGAGGACAAACCACAAAGCATGAAGAAGATAACAGAGGAAAATGAGCTCGCCCGAAAGGGATACAAGATAGAAGAAATCGCATGGCTC
Organism: Histoplasma mississippiense; assembly: GCF_000149585.1. Taxonomy (NCBI): domain Eukaryota; kingdom Fungi; phylum Ascomycota; class Eurotiomycetes; order Onygenales; family Ajellomycetaceae; genus Histoplasma; species Histoplasma mississippiense. Next base: position 1,675,894 of record NW_001813978.1, read on the forward strand.
AAGAAGAGGGAATCCACGCTGGGCGCGTCGGCGTCACTTGGAATATGGTTCGACAGTGCGGAAGCTGCCGAATGGGCGGTAAACAATGGAACGGTGTTTGGACATCGATATATAGGCAGCATTGAGGCATATCAGATCAAGAAGAAACGATGCCAGAGATGCCTGGCCTTTGGCCACCTGGCCTGGAACTGCAAAGAGAGACTACGATGTGGTTTCTGCACGCGAGAGCACAACACAGCTAACTGCCCTCGAGAATCGACTCCTAAATGCGCAGACTGCGCAGAACGCCACCCGACAGGAGCAACAGAGTGCAAATCGAGAGCCAATATCACCAGCCTTCAATGTTAACACAAAAACTACGGATTTTACAACTAAACGCCAACAAAAACGTCCGACCATGGAAGCACTCCTCAATGACCGCAAAATTGGAGACTTGGAGGTGCTACTCGTACAAGAACCCCCCTTCACATATTATACAACACCAATACAACACACACACTGGAGGGTGTTTCAAACATCATGCACTGAAACACACGCCACGGGGCGCAGTCCAATATACGTCAACAAGCGCGTATCAACCTCGGCATACCGGCAGAGGCGATGCCACAGCCCAGATGTCACAGCAATCGAGCTCCAAATAGGAGAAAGCCAGATCTTGATTTTCTCCACATACATCCCACCATTCGACCCGGCAGACAACCCGATACACCAGACCTTAAACGAAATCAGCCGGACAATCCGACTCTCACCCGCAACCATGTTGATCATCGCAGGGGATTTCAACCGACATCATCAGATGTGGGGTGGAATCCAGGTGAACCGAAGACGAGCCCGAGACACCGGGAGCCTCCTGGACTTCATACAGGCTCAAGAACTCCATAGCTGTCTCCCATCTGGTACTGCCACCTACTGGTCAGCGAGCCACCCAGGCACACACTCCACACTCGACCTCACACTCAGTAACGTCCCACATCAGTTACTCAAATGCCATCCCTACCAAGACAACTATGGCTCCGACCACCTAGCGATCTACTCGGAATGGGATCTGCAACTGAAACAGAAAGATCCAAGCCAGCCACGCAGACTTTTTGACCAAGCGAACTGGGAAGAAATTGGCAAAGCTGTAGAGAAGGCGAACCATATACCGTGGATCGAATCAACAGCTCAGCTGGATGCAATAGTTGGCAGATTAATCACAACGACAACAGCAGAAATAGACAAGCACACCCCGCACGCAAGACCATCTCCCTACGCCAAACGCTGGTTCAGCCGAGACCTGAAAATACAGCAGTCCGAGTGCAACGGACGCCGAAGGAGGTGGCAGGCCAGTTGCGTTGAGCGGGGAAGCGACCACCCAACCCCCAAGCCCTACACCTGGACGCGCTGCGGAAGCGCAGGGAATGGACTCGAACAATAGAGAAAGCCAAGCGAGAACACTGGAAAGAATTCCTCGACAAAGCGAGTGCGGGCAACCACCTTTGGAAAGCAGCAGGATACATCTGCCCCTCAGACAATTATGCCAACATTCCTCCCCTGGTGGTGGAGGACACTGAATATGCAGACAACAAAGACAAAGCTCAAATACTACTGAAAAGTTTCTTTCCTCCAGCTACATCCTCACCGAGAGAACCCCCCACCCCCACCCGGGAGGAACTGCCCTGGGAGCCGATCACGGAGGAAGAGATCCTGGCAACACTGGCGAGGACCAAAAGCAAATCAGCCCCCGGGAATGACAGTCTCCCAGCATTAGTGTGGAAGAATCTGTGGAAATACCTGTCGAAACTCATACATCAGATCTTCGAAGCATCAATCAGACTGGGACACTACCCAACAAGATGGAAGACTGCGGTGATTATAGTACTGCGGAAACCGGGGAAACCGGACTACTCGGTCCCTGGAGCATACCGCCCGATCTCACTCCTCAACACACTGGGAAAGGTTCTGGAGGGAGTGATCGCGAAACGCCTTACATACTACACAGAGAAATATAACCTCCTCCCAAACGCACAAATCGGAGCCAGACCAGGCAGAACTACGGAACAGGCACTTCTAGTTCTGGCCAGCGCCATCGACCAGGCCCGGAAACGCGGTAGGGTCCTGACCCTAGTCTCCTTTGATATCAAAGGGGCCTTCAATGGGGTAAATAAAGACACATTGGAGGCCAGGCTCAGAGAGATGGGAATCCCTCAGATAGCACGAAGATGGGTCCAAAGCTTCATGGAAAACAGGTCCGCCAATATCAAATTCGACGATTTCAGCACCGAGGTAGCCTCGCTTCCTAACGCTGGCCTTGCCCAAGGATCTCCCCTCTCCCCAATCCTCTTCACCATCTTCAACTCGGACCTGGTCGACCAACCGGTAGACCATAACGGAGGCGCATCCGCCTTTATAGATGATTATTTCCGCTGGAGAACCGGACCAAACGCAGAAAGTAATCTGCAAAAGATCCAACAGATAGATGTCCCTAGAATCGAAGAATGGGCGAGACGGACTGGCTCACGGTTCTCGGCCGAGAAGATGGAGCTGATCCATTTCACCGGAAGAAAAAGAGACCAAACAACGGGGTCCATCATGATGAATGGACACACCATCTCACCATCACCAGAGGTCAAGCTCTTGGGAGTATACTTTGACCAGGAACCAAATTGGAAAACACACACACAATATATGGTCAAGAGGGCCACCAACACATGTGTCGCCATCGGACGCCTGTCCCACCTACGGCCAGAACAAATGAGGCAGCTCTACACTGCCTGTGTAGTCCCTAAATTGACATACGCCTCCACGGTATGGTACAACCCCTTAAAGGGAGCCACACAAGTCAAGGCTCTCACCAAGGTCCAGCGAACGGCCCTGATCAGGATCCTGTCCACATTCCGAACGGTGGCAACACAAACTCTTGAAATGGAGGCGCACATCCCCCCCATACGCGCCCGGCTGCGACAGCGAGCCCGGGATGTTGTCATCAGCCTCCGCACACTCCCACAATCTCACCCGATACATGGGCCCCTCAGGAGGGCCATGGCAGGTGCAACCTGCAATGGAAACAGATGTTACTACCCACTAGAGGACACGATGAGAATGTTCCACAGGGAGGAGCTGGAACCAATAGAGATAATCGACCCATGCCCCCCGGAACCATGGCAGAAGCCAGTATTCAAAGGCATCTACCTCGACTCCGACAGGGCCAGAGCCATTGAGAGAGCTACGAAAATAATGGAGAACCCAACCAAGGCAGTCTTCACCGATGCCGCAAAGGAGAATTCGGCGCTTGGAGCAGCGGCGCTGATCATGGACGAATCATACCACATCCAGTATGGCATACAAGTTGGTGTTGGGCGGGAAAAGCACTGGACTGTCACAACGGCTGAGCTGCTAGCGATATACCATGGACTCTACCTGGTATGGAGATCTCACTCAAGTGAGGGGACACCGACCCCCCACCAGCGCCACACATACACCATCCTCAGCGACTCCCGTACCGCTCTTCGAGCCATCGCAAACTCCTCAAAACAAGTCGGAGGACAGATAGTCCAGAACATTCTGCACACAACAAAAGAGCTGAGATCCATAGGCGTAGACCTCTGCCTCCAGTGGGTACCAGGACACAGTGGAATCAAGGGAAATGAAATGGCCGACCAGCTCGCTAAGCAGTCAATCAACCCAAACCCAACGCGTGGTTTCCCAAAGCCTGCCTCACACCTTAGGGAAGCCAGCCGCAACAGCACCACACAGGAGTGGAGAGATGAATGGTCCTCAACGGCAAAGGGGACTCACCTGCGGAAGATAGACGCAGCCCTCCCGGGCCAACATACCCGCCGTCTATATGCCACCCTTCCAAGGCCTCGAGCAAGACTCCTGGCGCAACTCAGAACGGGCCACTCATGGCTGAATGAATTCCGAAACCGAATAAAATACGCTGACGACAACAAATGTGAATGTGGAGCAAAAGAATCGGTCCATCACGTCCTAGTAGACTGCCCGAGACTGCAGCAACAACGTCGGGTTCTGCGACAAAAGATTGGGGACAGGTTCAACAATATATCCCTGATGCTAGGGGGTAAACCACCAAACTGGACAATAAATGGGACGGAATGGAAAATCAGTAGAGGGGACCTCGATGCGATCCTAGACTTCGCTGAGAGCTCGGAAAGATTCCAAGGCAGAGACAACTAGAGTAGATCAGCCACAGGCCCTGACGAGGCATTAAGATCGTGCATGTAATTAGACTAGAAAGGATAGATGAGAGTAGCAGTAATAGTGGTAGCCTGCATATCCCGATGAGGGAGAGGTCAGGGTAGCTGATCCAATCAATCAATCAATCAATCAATGCTGGGCGGTATTTTTTTTTTGGCCTTTTTTTCCAATCCTTCGGGTCCATTCCTGCGTTGGGTTTTCATGTTTGCGTGTAAGTCTTTAGTGATCGGGTCATCCTTGCCTCGCGTTGCGCAGCTAGCCTGCCATCGCCTTCGGCTCCGGTTGCACTCTGCTTGCTTTGGTTTTAGATCTGGCGTGAACCATCATTTGGAGTATGGGCATGGTCTAGCGATAGAGGTGATTGTCTACTTCTTATTGGTGGGCCGTATCTCTGCCGGCCATCCACTTTACTACCGCAAACTTATCGGTCACCCGTAACTACTACCGCAAACTTATCTGTATATTTCATGCCTTACTTCCTAGCATACATTGCTATAATGCTGGGCTTACCTCAACGAAGCTGGCAATTCTCATTCTGTACCGACGAGTCCTTGTCTATAATCGAATGAAGATCGCCACCACCATTGCCATGGTGGTTGTTGTGCTGTATTTTATTTCAACGATTATTTCAAGAATCCTCTTGTGCATACCAGTGCAGGCGTATTGGGATATTAGAATTAAGGTACGAGCATCATTTATTCGGGCGTACTCAAAATATGAGGCTTTTTACTGAACCATCGTCAATTCGCAGAATAAAAAATGCGTCAACCAATATGCGTATGACCCCAACTCTGGCTATCTGTTTGCCTCGTCCTAACTGCTAAAGCGCACTTTTCTCTAATGCTGGAATATTGCGACCGACTTTACCGTCCTCCTCTTTCCGATACCTTACATTTGGAAACTCCGTATACCCAAGAAACAGAGGATTTCCTTGCTTATAGTTCTATCGCTAGGTGCCTTGTAAGTGTAACCCGTCGATTTCGGTTTTATTTCTCCCCATTTTGGATTCCTCAAAAAATCAGGGGTTAAAAATCCCATGCTCCATCCAAATCAAACCACAGACTCACGAAGCAACAAAATTATAGCACATGCCTAATGTCCATTCTTCGTCTACACGCTTTATACATCTTATCCAAATCCAAAGACCGGTCCTGGGACGGAGTATCATCGGGCTACTGGTCCGCCATTGAGCTCAATATGAGCATAACCTGTGCCTGCCTCCCTGTTCTGAAGCCCCTCGTTTCCCGCTTCGCTCCCCGCCTCCTGTCCAATGACAATACTCCAGTTGACCAAATACCCTCGGAGGTAGAGAATTTCGCGGTAATTGTGTTTAACTGTAACGATCATCCTGAGACTTGTTCCCTTCCCTGCGACTGTATGGTGCCATTTTCATCACCCAGCTCATCCTCAAAGGCGTGGCCTCTTATCTACGCTTCCGCCCCTAAGGTTTGACCACCCCATGCACCCTCAAAAGCGTGGTGCCTTCCCTCTTGCAAAAACAACGCCGAGCCTGATTCGGACTGCAGCTCTTCCAGCTCGCTTATATGTCCGGCTCGCTTATAAAGTATGTTATTTATTTTAGAATTGAGAGAACTTTCAAATCAATGCACCTCCCTCGCCCTCCTCAAGATGCTTCGACATGGCCGGGCCGGTGTGCCCATGGAAGTCATGGGTCTCATGCTTGGAGACTTTGTAAATGAATTTACCGTTAGAGTCGTCGATGTATTCGCCATGCCTCAGAGCGATACCGGTGTCAGCGTCGAAGCTGTCGATCCCGTCTTTCAGACCAAAATGATGGAGATGCTACTACTTTCAGTGGTTAGAGAGGTGTTTAATCCAATAATGAAGGCCTTTTGAATACCGCGCTGACTTTGCAAGAATCTACGGACGAGGGGATAGGCACTTAAAGCAGTAACTTAAGCAATAACAATAGAAATGATTCTGAACTTCACAATAAATAAAATGGGTTAATGAAAACGATGGTGAAGTCGGGTTACAGAAGGTCAAGAGAGCATCACCACACGTGGATATTATTTTCTTCTATTCTCCAGCTCTGAATCTTCGTATCTGGGTACCAATTAGAAAGAGAAATCTAATATAGACAAGCGCCAGTACGACGGGTGCCTCTCGTCCTTGTAACCTCAATCCATTCTGTCACGCATGGACAAGGTTTTGCCGCCTCTATGAAAATAGTAACCAGCGTTGAAACTTGACCCATAGAAGGAGCCACAAGGATAGACGGGCAATGAGGAGGACACATTATCCTATCCACCAATTAATTGCTGGAAAAGAAAAGTACTTTTTCTCCTTCCACCAACACCGCATCAAGAGCTGACCTTCTCAGTCTTTTTGACGGCATCATTGGCCATTGGTTCACGCGAGGCTGAATTCAGGCCACATGGCAAGTTCTGATTCGCTCATCACTCCCCCTGGTCCCCCATGCACATTAGCAACAAGGGCATATCGCTCCTTATTATATTGTGAAGTCTTCTGCAGGCGGTTCAGAACGCCTGAGGTC
>NW_001813978.1:1683912-1690989 GCF_000149585.1 Histoplasma mississippiense
AGGCGCATGTCCCCACAAAATCCATAGCTGTAGAAGTGGCTCCTTTTCGTTCCGGGTCAATATTTATGATTCTTGTCCAGGGTGAAAAAAGCGAAGGCGTAGTCGATTGTCGAAGGGTTGTGTAGGGATAGAATATCCACCTGCTGCTTGGTGGATCGAATAATTCCATCGTCATGAGGAGCTAACTTATAAAGTAGGATTATACCCTCTTTCCCAGCAGATTTTTGAGAGATTTGAGGCTGTTCCGATAGCATAGTGATAGTTCGAAGTGGTGCGCAAGACTGCGTCCCTGCGGGTCACGTGTTGCGTGCAAGTTTTACCTGAACCAATCTCATTGTTGCGCCTTTCTACGCGCTTTCCTGGACTGTCCTCAGAGCCATTGCATTTCATGAAATATGTGGCGACCCCCATTCGCCCGTCCATGGTGCTCCATTCGAAGTATAATTCCAAGTTTGAAGCAACATAGCCGCTCAATTTCGAAGGCTCAAACGCTATCCTACTGTCCCGCCAGCATGGACTCCCAGGCAGGTGAGCATGTCCATCTGAGCTTGACTCAACGTATCGCTAATCCGTATCAGACTGGAATCCTAATGAAGAATTCTTCAAATTCACGCGTGGCCGCTTTGTTATTGACGAAGCGGAGAATCTTCGAAAGCGAGAGATCAGGTTCGACTTAAACAAGCTCGCATGTGTCGCTGCAGACTCGGTCGGCGCCACTAAGTGCATTTCCATCAAGAAGTACCCCGACGGCATGTTCAACAAAACATTCCTCATGTCTATGGAAAATGGCCGAGAAGTCGTAGCTAAAGTGCCCAACCCGAATGCTGGCATTCCACACTTTACTACAGCTAGTGAAGTTGCCACGATGGACTTTGTAAGTTCATCCTGAACTCCACCATTACTGAGTTTTGTTAACGCATCTGTCTTGGGAGGCCAGAAAAATTCTGGACACACCAGCACCTCGTGTCTACTCTTGGAACTCGCAAGCAAAGTCACACCCTGTTGGGGCTGAATTTATCATTATGGATAAAATCGAAGGTGTTCCGCTGTCTCAAGTCTGGAACATGATGAAATTACCCCAGAAGCTCCAAGTGCTTCTTGCCATGACACGTCTCCAGAAGCAATGGCTGGGCGTTTCATTCTCGCATTACGGCAGCTTGTACTACGCGGGAGACGTGCATCCACCACCAGATAACCACTACATCAAGGATGGCAAAGCTGTCAAAGATTCCGAGTTTGCTATTGGCCCTGCTACAGGCCGGGATTGGTTTGATGGGGGTCGATCAGTTTTGGATATCGAGAGGGGGCCATGTACGTTGGGACTCAGATTATCTTCGTGCAGCCGCTTACAAGTTTGTAGGGGCTTCTCTAATGCAGTATCTGCAAGCAGTCGCGACGCGAGAGACAAAAGCAATCAAGTCTTTGAAACCTCCGAAACAGATCGCCTTATTCTGTGGCCCAAAGCTCTACCGGCCAGACAAGGAAAAGAAGCTTACTGCTTTAGCATGGTACCGACAAATCATTGATGCCCTTATCCCGAAGGACGCTGCCATCACCAACCCGCGCCTCTGGCATAATGATTTACATGATGACAACATCTTTGTAGACCCACACAACCCTGAAAAGATTACAGGTATCATCGACTGGCAGTCTTGCCACATCTCGCCGCTCTTCAATCACAACCCCGATCCAGCCTTCCTTGATTGGGATGGCCTTGAGCCTGAGACGCTCGACCTAGCACCAAGGCCGAACCTCTCTGGGCTTTCACTACAGGAACGGTCCGCGGCTGTGCGCGAGTATGCCGTCCAAAATGTGTTCATTGGATGGCGGAAACTCATGAACGCCAAAAACCCAGACCTATATCGAGTTGTCGAATTCCGAAAGACGGCAGCGTACGGGCTGATATTTCTCGCCCACCGCATGTTCGAATACGGCGAGGCGCACTTCCAATCGCTTCTGGTCGATCTGAAGGACACGTGGGCGGACTTACCTGCAGCCACCGGCGACATCCCATTCCCGTTCGAGTTTTCAGAAGCGGATTTCCAGCGTATCAAGCTGGATAGTGACTGTGCGGTAGCGGGGACAGAGCTTGTCGCGGAGACGAAGGAGAGACTGGGCCATTTGTGGCCGGACAAAGGCTACATCGAGCACGAGCGATACAACGAATGCAAAGCTGCCCTCCGCGAAACTAAAGGTCGGATATTAGAGCAATTTGCCGAGACTGACGAGGAAAAGGCTGAATTTGAATGTTATTGGCCATTCGAATGATCTCTATGATATCGGGGCAAGAACATGATTGTGAGAAAAAGAGAAAAAAGGAACTACGTGGAACAGAAAATGTATTAGACTTTCTATTAGGCCAACATGGTCCCAAAATAGACTGTGACAGCAGAAGTCCAAAAATAAATAGATAAATAAAATAAAAAAATACGAGCTCTTAATTGTGTGAATATGCCACTATCTTTAAGAATCGGGTCCCGACGAAGTGGATTGCAGGTTTCAAGCCATGAAGTTCCAACTTGTCTGACGTGCAGTGGTTGACGTTTGATCAATCACGCAATCAATTAGCTCTTCTATCATCCTCTGTTGCTTCCCTCTTGATTTCGTATGCGGTATTCCTAGAATGAATAAAGAGCATAAGGGTTTTTGACAAGGCTATCGATAACATCAAATAAGTTACTTTCTTGGTTTTAGATACCCAGCGTGCTTTAGTCTTATTATTCCCCTTTGCCAAGTGAGTTCATTGCGGGGCAGAATTCGCGGACTCCTGGCTAGAAGTATTGGACTTTAGATAGGCAAACGAGAACCTTGGATCTCTGCGTAGATCAATGTGTAACGGCCCCTGATTTGCCTATCAGGGGAGCAAGAATGGGGGTGTACTAACGCTTGCAGAATGCTTCAGAAGCAACTTCGACACCTTGCAGAGGCAGTAGTTCGCTGAATCACCCTGGCTATCAAAACGCAGTAATAGACGCTAGCTGATTGATTGTTTTGGTCATAAACAGCTACATCCCAACAGCCTGTAACTGACTGTTCGAAACTAACAGTTGTTCATTATCTTCACGATGCGCTCGGATCCTGCTACGCCTAATATCAAATTGGTGGACTCTTTATCCACTCTACACGAGCTGCTTGAAAACCTCAGGCTAATTCCTAAATCATCACCTCCCTTTTTCGTTGATTTAGAGGGAATCAATCTGGGTCGCAGTGGCTCTATCTCCATTTTATCTCTCTACGCGGTGCATAAAGGGATAACATACCTTGTCGATGTCTACAAGCTAGGAAAAGCCGCCTTTTCCAGCCCTCAGCCCGGTCAAAATACCTCCTTGCAAGGTATTATGGAATCTCCAACCATCAAAAAAGTTATGTTCGATGTTCGTAATGAATCGGATGCATTATTCAGCCACTACAATATTCATCTGGACGGAATACAAGACTTACAGTTGATGGAGCTCGCCACGAGAAGCGGGTCGAAGAAATATGTCGCAGACAAATCTCAGAAAGGCGGAATGGAAAAGACGCAAGGACGAGGTTACCAAGCGTTTTGATCCTCGCAAGGGTGACAGTTACGAGGTCTTCAAAAGCGTCCCTTGACACCAGAGATTAGAGATTACTGTGCTGGGGATGTCTCCCAACTTCCAGGCTTATACAATACCTACGAGAGAAAGATGAGTCCGACGTGGAGAACCAAAGTACAAAACGCAACGAATGGTCGCATCCGGCTATCACAGAAACCTGAATACGACGGTCAGGCAAGTGACAAAGTGTTAGGGCCATGGACGGAAGATTGTAGCAAGGACTGGCACGCTTTGTTTGACGAATGGGAAGACAACGATTTCCTGGATAACTTACGCTACGATGAACAATTCGACAACATGGCTTATGATGGCTGGGATGACTATCCGGATACAGCGCGGGACTGTATTGGATGGGAAGAGGACATGATCAAGAACGGGTCTCCATTATGATTGTGTGGATATTTTGAGTCGATTAGCCAACAAAGCTGATGTATCGAAGCAAATATTTTACTATGCGGAGGCCTTCCCATAGGTACTATTTCCTTGTGTGGATTTTCTGGGAGTCAGTGGTGCGGAAACGACACTCTCTCACGGGATCTTACTTCAGCATGGAGACACACAAAGAAAATATTTTATTCCGAAACACCACTAAAAACAAAAAGGCATAATGCGACATTAGCATACCGAAGATAATGGACCTGACATAGACGGACGCCTCCCACTAGACTTCCGACTGAAAGGTTTGCCGCAGGACTGCACACTCTACGCGGATACCTTCCTGCTCCAAGGTGTAAATATTGACCATACGATTAATGTGGCTGGGGTTCGCATTTTATGGTACGAAGGGCGTCTGTGGATTCCAGTGTGGACCAACCAGATCGGCCGAGGCCGTATTAACGTCCTTTAAATGCCAGAACGTGATGTTGACGCGCTCCCTGTGGAATGCTCTCCGCTCCGCACCGTCTCTCCGGGTAATTCATATTTTTGTCGCTCGTCACTATCCCCCCGCCGATCCTTTGGTGGAGGTGAGTAATCTCTCTTATACAAATGAGAACCAAGCTAACGTAACTGCAGCTTGCAGAACTCTTTCAGGAGTTGCCCCGCTGGATCAATGATCTCACCATACACGAAGAACAGATCTTCAAGCACGTGTGGGATAAAGGAATTCGGGTAGTGAATAGACTTTTCCAGGCGCTTTCTGATGTAAATTTGTCCATCAACTGGAACCGAAATCGAACAATCCGAATTGTGACCAGCTCGGAGAGGTAGAACTGTGCCCACCACGAGGGGAAGTTCTCAGATACCTACAGGACGCCCTCTACGCTTCCCGTTGTTGCATGGATAGCAAAAGTCTACGGTACACACCCTCCACACTTCCTGTTGGTGTTAAAGATATCTGCAAAATTTAACTAATATCCATAGATTATTAAACTTTCCAAGAGGAAAAGACGCATATACGACAGAAAATCGAACAAGGCAGGCCACGCGCCAACCATCTCCAGATACAACCACCATGGAAACCGGGAGATCCGTACAAACAGGCCCAAAGGTGGGACCAAAGAATAAATACAGGCCATCAACATGTCCTGGAACCATAACCATCGTCCGATTAGTCTTGAACATCTGACCAGGGACATACATCGAACGCTGCGGTGTCGGACCTCCAGTTGTATTATGGGTATTTGGCCACTATGGTGATAATCATGCCATCCATGCCTAGTTCTCCATGAAGGACCCGTCGCTGAAGGAATATTCTCGTGCCTGCGGTTCAATTCTGCGGGATTTGATGGCTCATTTGCATATGCTGGAACTCCGGCTTCGAGCTCCGCAATGGAAGGGAGCCGAACGGAAAGTGAGCGTGACGCTTGGGGAGGTTCCGATGCAGGCTGCGAGAGTGAGAATGGAACCGTTCCAGTTCGTCTGGCTATATCTTGTTCTCCTAGCTGCCAGTGCATAGCTTCTGCGGCCCGCCAGGGGACACCCATCTCCTCTGCAACTTTTGCCCACATTTCTGCCTTGAATCTGCTTGCTTTGTCAGTAACTTGGCCGGTTGCCATCTCGTACCATACCACTCCCACCTTTCATATAATCTAGCGAGCTTGTTCTTTCGATCCTCGTCCCACTCACTTCGCCTCTCAAGATAATTCTGGTAGCGCAGGCGACAGCTGGTTGCACTCCGCCCGGGAAGCTCCTTGCTGATATCCTCCCACTTTACTCCGCGCCCCCGAAGCTTGATGATCTTGGCATCTTCTTCTGGGGACCATCTCGATTGCTTGGCCGGAACTTGTGACACGTGCGAGCTATCGTTCTGGACGTCAGGTGCCATTGGTCGTTTTGGGCCGTCTTGAATCATGTAGACGCTCTTCAGAGGAGTATGCGGCACTTTGCGAGGAGAACAGGGAAGAAGAAGCAGAATGGGAGAAGGGCAGGCTTTATATACCTGTAGCTCCCTGGTCTACGCTAATAGTTCTCCTTCCAGTCAACTGGAAGCGACCGCGAGAGACCGCGCCGTTTACGAGATTCGTTGGCCGATGAGCTACGGGACAGGTTCAAGGATCGGATGAGGATGTGTTGAACCAGCTCGTAGAAAACGGTGCCTACAGACAGAGGGGAGACTGTTCCTATGGTATCTGCGGTACGCCCTCCACACTTCCGGTTGATGTATGGGTAGAGAAGAAGTTGTACAAAATTAACTAACTTCATAAACTATTGAACCGTCCAGCGAAGAAGACACGGACGCATGTGCTACAGAAAAATCCAACAAGACACGTTTTGCGCCGGATGGAGGGCGCGACTCACCAAGGCTCAGCGCTACAACCAGCAGTGTTGTCATCGGATGCGATTACCGAAAGAAAAATATGACGAAGAAGGAAAAACAAAGCACACAATCCTCCTCTGGTGAATTTCTCTTGAAATAGGGATGGTGGAAGCTTCCCTACGAGGATTCCCGCTATTCGGCGGAATTCGCTCCCGCGTTCTGGCATACGTTGGATAGAGAACACGATTCATGAGATCCAGCTTTATATCTGGCAGCGTTGTCATTAGGTACAGTTACGCGAGAGAGAAATATAAGAAATATAAGGAACAAATTCATCTCATGCCGCCGCCTGCTTTGAATAGTCGACGAACGATCTCCCCGAACTTGAGAACCGACAGAGAGGACTTGGCAACTTGCTCGTTCATATCAAACATTCTACAAATAAGACTGAGACGCAAGGTACATGCTTCTGCAATCATGGCGATCGACACGGTATCCTAATTGTACATGGTCTCGATACGCTCCGTACGATTGAATGCGCGGGCGAAATCGTCGTTCGATGCCGCAGCCTGCTCTAGATGGATGTAGGACACACGCTCTCCACAGACAGTGGCAAGTGCATGGGCGATCATAACCAGGTTTTTGATCTAAAGAATACACGGTTAGAGATGAGATATGGGAATGTGGGCGCTCAGCAACCTACATCTCGGGCACTGAGATCCAGGCCCTCCAGTTTATGCAGCTTATCACTGGACACTTGTGCGCTCCCCTTATGTGTATCCGACTTTGAAAGGAAACTCC